>NC_052954.1:6636703-6656703 GCF_013358895.1 Oreochromis aureus | reverse complement strand
CCTCAAACAGCCAGCCATAAATTCCTAACCGTAGGGGCTAAAACAGTCATTCTTAGACCAGAAGACATGGAGGAATCTTGAAATGTTGACCATTTAAAATAAAAATATGAAATATTATAGATATATGACATAGATGATTGGTTGGCTTAGAAGCCATGAAGGCCCCAATATGCAAATTTGAATGTGTCAGCCCTCAGATATGATTGGCTGGCTGGGAAGCCATGAAGGCTCCAATATGCAAATTTGAATATGTCAGCCCTCAGGTATGATTGGCTGGCTGGGAAGCCGTGCAGGCCCCAATATGCAAATTTGAATGTGTCAGCCCTCAGGTATGATTGGCTGGCTGGGAAGCCATGAGGGCCCCAATATGCAAATTTGAATGTGTCAGCCCTCAGATATGATTGGTTGTCTTAGAAGCCATGCATGCACCAATATGCAAATTTGAATGTGTCAGCCCTCAGATATGATTGGCTGGTTGGGAAGTCGTGCAGGGCCTGATAAATTTGAATATTACACTTCTCACAGAGGATTAACTCCCTGGGGAGCTGGCAGAAATATATAGAAATACTATGATTACCCAGAAATACTGCATTTAGTAGAAATACTATGTTTCAGCACAAATACTATAAAATGGCAGAAATACTATAATTAAGCAGAAATACTATATTAAGTACAAATCCTATAAAAAGCAGAAAAACTGTACTATGATTTGGTAGAAAAACTATAATTAATCAAAAATACTATATTTGGCAGAAATACTATTTTTTAGCAGAAATACTATATTTAGCACAAATCTTATCAAATAGCAGAAATAGTATGATTTAGCAGAAATGCTATATTTAGCACAAATACTGAAAAGCAGCAGAAATGCTATGACTTAGCACAATAGTAATAACTTAAATAGAAAAATTGGAAAAGCAAAATGGACAGCTGAAAAAATGCTGAACATGCTAAGGGTACCTCAAATGTAATTGTTAAAAAAAAAAAAAATCAGCAAAAAAAAGTAGAACAGTCACACAATCACATGCACAGAGAGACACACACAGGATCAAATTCAGTCAACCAGTCTAAATAGATTGAATTTAAATCATACAATAAGATACTCCCATAAAAAGGCTCTCTCGCTCTCTCTCTCTCTTTGTCACACACACACACACACACACACACACAGTAGCAGCAGCCAAACAGCCTGGAGCTGCTAAATTTGAATCCACCAATCAGAGAGGCTGTGTACTTTTTCCCGCCAAAACAGGTGCACCTGTTTTTACACACACGCAGCACAGAGGGGCCGTAGGGGCTAGAACAGTCATTCTTACACCGTTTTGTTCAGAAGAGATGGGGGAATCTTAAAGTGTTGACAATTCATCATTAAAATATGAATTATTGAAGATATTTGACTTGTAATGCACCATAACTGAGTAGAGGCGAAGCGAAAACTGCCTTGACTTGCCCTCAAACAATGCTTTGTAACTCTAAATCTATTTGGAGTATCGATATCATTCTTTCACCATAAGAGACAGCAGGCTTTGGTGAACAGTCATGGAACTTTTCAGGTCTGTGTGGAAATCCATCAAAAAGATATGATGAGAGAAAAAAGTGCCTCATTTCCAGAGTTTGAAATCTGAAGAAATCTGAGCGAGGGACAAATTTCCTACCCTCAAACAAACCCAATTCATGGCCAAACGGTAATAGGTGATAAAAAAATTCTTGAATTGTGAGCGTCAGGAGTGTCTGAAGATATATTGGCACAAGCCTCATGTCTTAACTTTGCTTCGTTAAGGAGATATGACGATTCGAAAATGCCTCTCACTACAGAAATCCAGCGGTGATTTTGAACTCTCCATTGACTTTCTATGGAGAGTTTTCAGACTTTGTGTTGGTCTGGGGAGATTTGCCAAAATTCTGTAAATCCCACACAAAAGATAGTGACATTTTCTGAAAGCCAGCAAAAATACCTACGTTTTGATGTATAATTGGTGGGGGTTGAGTGGAAATTGACCAAGTAGCAAGAAGTTGTTTGGACATGAAGAGAAGATTGAAAAAGGACAAGTGGCTCACTCAAAGCCAAGTGCATAGCAACCATAACAACGCATGTATTTTCTGAAAAATCCCAAAGATGAAACTTAAAACTTAAAAAGAGGATAAGATGAAAAGCGGTAACAGGTATGAAAAAGCTGAATCATACATGAATAGCCCAATAATTTGAGAACATTTTAAACTTTGAATGGTTGTTCTAAGTCAAAGTAAGTAGTTAAGTTTCAAAAACAAGCAAGTTTTAGTAGAATTGTGGAAGTTTTCCATTCATTTCAATGGGACAAAAAAAAGCATAAAAAGCTTAATATTTTAAAAAGTATAATAGCAAAAAATACCAAAAGATATAGCTGGAATTAGCAGAAATAGCAGAATAGTTTAAAATTTGAAAGGTAAAAATCGAACAAAAATTGTGGAAGTAGTTAAACAGCAAAAAACGTACGGAAGCAACCTGAAGAATAAAGTATAAAGAATAAAGAGAAACAGGAACTCAATAGTGTGGATGTTTTAAAGCATCCACACTATTAGCTACGTTAGCTTTCTTTCATCAAGGCTGCCCGCGGTAGTGCTCGGTGAACACTGAGCTGTAACGTAAGTGGCACTTAAGCTAACAGGTGGGCTGGTTTGTACGTGTTGGGGTTAGCTTGTAGCTAATTAACCTTTTGTTTGGTCAAGAAAATATGGTAAAGTGACCCCAAAGCATTCATGCCTGCTTTCCAAAGTATTGCCATTAAGGAGAAATGACTCAAACTGGGGTAGATGGGAGCATAACCGTTTAAATGTACAAACAGTACGGTGGCCCGAAGATGCCAACGTTTCAGAACTAAAAACACGCGAATTTTAAATAAGTTCCACTGTGCTGAAATTACTTTTTAATGCCAAGCTTCTAAAATTGGTTTAAAATTTGGAGAGTATCACTGCTAAACAGACGAAATGTTATCAACCTGTTGCCAGTGCCAGGTTTGTTTATTTAGGGTAAACGACAGGAATGTTGTCCCTACCTACTCTGTGAAGTGCTTTTTTTGTGCCTTTGACAGTGTCACTGTTCTCATATCCATGTTTTCTGAAATGGTGTATTTTGCACCTTGGGGCCACCAAATCAAAATATCCCAGGGTTGATTTATCTATAACCAATTCTAGTTCAAGAAACAAGGCTTGTTGTTGAGGGTATTTTGTGGACATCCAAAGTGGGTTCCAGCAATATCTGTGTGTTGTTTTGTGGCCAGAGCCACAGTCAGCCTGACAGGTCAGAGGTGGGAAGAAATGGACAATGGCAGCAGTGTGTTCTATTTGTCAGCTCATGTCTTTAAAAGAAATGTTTTCATGAATATTTATCATTAAATGAATTAACAGTTAGTTGGAAGCTGAAGATTATATTGTGTAGAAGATCAGTAATTGGATCAGACCACAAATTATGCCTACACTTGGCTTTCTTTGGTATAAGTCAAACAGCCAAACACAGTGAACAGAACTGATTTTCATCTAAAACTGTGACATATTTTATGGCATTTTGCACAACAAGGCTGCACTTTGTAGTGCATAAATCGGCTACAGTTATGGTCTAAACTGCTGGAAAGAGTCATTCATAGCACCCTTCCACAGCAGGAAAATAAAATGATACACTTCATTATTGCCACTGTGGGGTCATCACTGTTGCTGCTCTACCAGGTGTAACAATTAAGTTTAACATCCACATCCATGAAAACAGAATATGTGAAATTTAACGGTGTTAGAAGCTAGCAGGGAGTTAGCTCGCTAGTTTCCTGGGCTGTAGTTACATCATAAAGTTTTAAAAACTGAGCTTTAAAATGAATAGTGCTAATAAAAACTGAGAGAGGCTGACAGTGATCACTGACTTCTTTTAGGGGCTTGCTCAGATTAAATACAACAAGATACAAAGCATTAAAACATGTTAAAAACACAACAGCCTTAATAAATGCAGAGTAGTTTGGACCCGGGAAGCAGCGTTCATACGTCATCACTTACTGACGGATTGGCTCTAGCGGGGAACATAATTTACAAAATAAACTTCATGTTGTATTAAATTAGATGTGAAACTAGAGATAAAGCCCATCAACTCATCACAGATCTGCAGACAATTGCCTCAAAGACTTCTGTATAAACACTCCTTTTGAAATCACAGGAGTCGCCCCTGTTGGCGATTCGGAATATTGCATATTTAAAGCACTTAACAGTACTACGTTTAACCACCATAATATTTGATTCACTTCTGCATCATCAGGATATAAATATTGAAGTTATATTCTGAGTTTAGTTATTTTCTCTGAGTGACTTATTTTTTAGTTTTCTTGTGCTTATGAGTTCTGATTAGATTGTTTAGTTCCTTTTGCATTTCCCCTTTGATGCCTCTGTCTTCTTCCTGCGTTCCCTGTATTTGATCTGTCATGTCTATCATGTATGATAAGTTCTGTCTCCGTGTTTATTCATCTGTGTTCCAGTCGTGTCTCTCGCTCCCTCTGTTCTCTGTATTCAGTCAGTTCGGCGTCTTAGTGTGTGTCTCGTATTTCCTGTTTTATTTTGATAGTTGCTTGTCCCGTGTTCAGTGCATTCAGTTTTGCTTCCTCCCTGTCTCATTATGTTAGATCTGTTCCAGCTGCATTCCCCATGACGTCCATCGTTACCCCTCTGTGTATTTAGGCCCGTTGTCTTCCTCTGCTTGTTGTTGCTTTATCCCACATAGCTGTGTGATTTCCTCCATGCTTGTGGTAATTCCTAGCTCTCTGTTCCAGTCTTTGTTTTCCAGTTTCCTAGCTTTATTTCCTTGTTTTTAGCCCCTAGTTTTTGAGTTTTTGGTAATTAGTGCCTTTATGTTTGAATATTTTTTTATAAAGCAAAATAAAGCTGCATCAATCTAAATTCTGGCAATCTGGCACAAATTTCCACGTAGGATTCAAGGATGACTTGATGGAAAACTGAGAGTCAAAGTTCACTGACATCATGTTCTACAAAAAAAACAAACCCTTCTCTCTCATCTCTTCAACACCATAAGTCTGGAAAAGATGGATTGATTGTATTTTAAACTGACTGAAGTGGTCACACTAATCTCCTCTTGTGATACGATAATCAACAAATATCTATGTTTTTGTTTAAAAAAAATGCAGCCGTGTGAACTGATTCCTTCACCAGACTCAGTACTTCATGGTTGCTTGTATCAGGTATAAAATTTTAAATTACAGGGTGGCCCAAGCACACCATTGTTTTTCTTGTGACATTACCAATAAGTTTGATGTGTCACATGGCCCTCTTCCTATTGAAAAAACAAAAGTTGTATCCAAGATGGCCGACTTCTAAATGGCCACCATGGTCACCACCATCTGGAGGGTTTGCCCCTCACATATACTAATGTGCCACAAACAGGACTTTAATATCACCAACCATTCCCATTTTATTACGGTGTATCCATATAAATGGCCCACCCTGTAGAAAAGAAGTTAACCTCCTTGCCATGAACAAGAAGACACTCACAGGTGAAAAAAAGAAATGAAAGGCAGCACAGCCAAAGAGCTGATAAATATAAAAGCCTCTAATTAAACCCAAATAACTGGGTGCATATTTTTATCCACTCACTATGTTAACTGGAACTAAACTGAAAACTTAAAGTAGCTGTGAAAAAAAAAAAAATCTTCGTTTAAGTTGAACTTGAAAAACTAAACTAATATAAAATAAAAATAATTATGTAGAAAATAAACTAAAACTTAATTGAATTCAAGGCAAAACAAACAAACAAACAAAGTAGAAATTACAGAATAAGAATCACTGTACACGACACCATGATGTTGGAGTACTATGTTGTAAGCTATGAGTCATGGATGCAATGTGAACGTTCATTTAGAATAAACTTTATTGGCAGAACATGCGAACATAATAACAGAATCATATTTACAACTGCATATTCTCTATATTATCATACACTATATGTCAGCCATACAACATAAGAACAAAGCTTAACAGAATCAAATATATTGTATCAACATCTTCGTTTCCCAAACCAATAATTAACCTCACAGGGCTTCATAATCTTTACAGCAAACAACATCCTCTGTTGTCAGATCCTTAAAATTAATCAATCAAAATGGAAACATTATACAATAACATCTCTATATCTATAAATTATTTTTGTTAAAATTCTTTTTTACATAAAGTCTTATTTAATCTAAATTTAATTTCAGCATTCATTAGGATTTAACATGTCTTTATATTACTCTCCATAATGTCTCTGCACAGAAAGAAAATCCCCCTTTTCTCATATTTACAACTCACAGGCACCATCTACTGGCTGTAGAATGTGACCTAGTTTCCTCCCAGCTTGATACCAAATCTGTCACATCTGGACAGCAGCGGCTGTGCGGATATGAGCAGAGCCAAATCTCTGGTCATGAATTAGCTGAGAGTACATTCTTGGAAAGGGGAAGCCAAGAAAACAGTATTATGCAATATAACGACTGATTTTTGTTTCTTTTTTTTTTCTTTTTTAAGTAAACTTGAAGAAAATAAAAATAAAAAAATCCTAAAAATGTGCAGTAATTACTGCAAAAACATGGCTTTTTTAAAAATATTTTGAAAATACGTCAAACACTTGAGCCATTAAAATACTCATCATATGCCATCAGAAGTAAGGGGGCTCCTCTCCAGTGACTCCGTTGTACAGTCCATTTCCTCCCAGCCATTCCTCATCCAGCTCCCACATAATATCTTGCAATGACAGCACTGGCAGTGAGCTATCCTGGACCACTGGCGGATGTCCTGCATCCCTGCCGTCCTCAAGAGCTGCTACAGTCTCCCCAATAATCCTCATCTGTGGGGTCGGAACTTCCAGCTCTCTCGGCTGCTGTTGAAGAATCCAGAATCAGGAGTCTCTGCTTTGAATATTTGAAGGAGGTCGTGTATGTCTGAATTAGGGTGCATGGAGGCTGCCTGTCTGGAGCTTGAGTTGTAGCTTACCATCTCCATGGGAGGCTGATGCCACGCAGGCACCCCAGTGGAGTTTTGGCAGCCTGGCTGAGGCATGTACTCCCACAGGTTTGAGCTGGGGTTACTGCCCATTGAGCCTCCTGGTTGAATCCCATACGAGACTCCACACTGTCCATACGCTCCGGTGGCATTGAAGGCAGGAGGAAACTGTCCATTGTTTAACACCTGCTGCATTTGAGGTGCAAAGGCCTGTGTGTGGTGGCGAGTCTGTGGACTGTGCGCTGGGCTCTGAGACTGCCACTGGGCTTTGCGGGATCCTTTTGATTTTAGGGTGCGAGCTCTTCGGTTCTGAAACCACACCTGGACGGGAAATGAAGGAAAAATACGTGAGCTTAGATTTAAAAGCAGTACAGCTAAAGCACTCTATTATGCTGTGTTAATAATCGTCATTCTTTTTTAAGCGGAAGCTATCAGCTGTCAGTGTGTCTCTTCCCTCAAATAAGCTCCTGATAAAAACAGCTGGTGTTATCTCAACAGATAAAGACATACAGTGAGCGCGGTATCAAGTCCCCGCACAGCAACAGTGGAAGAGGTACAAAGTCCATGAGGGTCTTTAACCAGCTCGCAGGTCGAATAATGTCAAAAGTATTGTTATTTTATGTTTAAAAAAAGGGAAATCCTAACCTAATCTAAACTTACAAGCTGTATTTATTTCATCATTATATTAATCTTGCTCCTTCATTAACAAATATTTACCTGGATGCGGGACTCGGGCAGGCCTGTGGGATGGGACAGGCTCTCTCTGATGGTGATTCCAGGGTACGGGTCAGTCTCGAAGGTGGCGCGCAGCAGCTCCACGTGTTCTTTGGAGAAGCTGGTCCTCTTCCTGTGACTGGCGGTGCGAGAGGAGCCGTTGCCGGAGGACACAGGAATGGCGTCATCTGTGCAAAGAAGAGAAAGCAGATTGTTCCATCAGATCAGACGGGATATACAACCTATTTTCTTGCTGTACTATCTTTGCAGCTACATAAAGATGTAAAATGTGGTAATCCAGCTAATAGTTTTCTTGTGATCTTGTTGGTATGAGTCACTGTGCAGTGTCCCAGGAAGCTGACTGTTCATCCGGATGCAGTGTTTCCAGCAGGACAAATGTTTCTTCACTCATCTAAGTGACTCTATCAGTCTCCAGATATCACTTGGATGAGAAATGCTGCGTCTCAATGAACAGATTCAACTTTCTGGGATTTTAAAAATTGTCAACCTGGATGATTGAGCGTGCAAAAAGCACGCCACACTTAGTGCTGTTTGCACCTGGTGGACTGTTTGACCCAGGTAGAATAACCTGAAAACACACAGTTTAGTTTTTCTAAGTTTTCAAACCTGGAGAGCAGCTCTTACCATTAGAGGAGTCGTTCCACATGGCAGCAGCTAGAATGGATCTCTGGATGTGCAGCAGTTGAGAATGGAGGTCACTCATCTTTCCCTCGAAGTGTCTCTGAGTGTCCCCTGTTTACCTCAGGTCACCTTTTATGAGCTGTCACCTGAGGCCTCCACAGGTGATCCCAGTGACGTCACGGCAGCTGGATGGCTAACTCAGAGTACCCCCACCCCTTGACTCCGCCCCCACCCATGTACCCGTTATCACCTAAGTTGATTGATCGTCGAAACCAGGGGCCTGTTCTTCGTACCTCGCTAAGTAAGTTAGCCGGATTTGAATGTTGACGATTTCGCGTGATCTTGGATCATTCGGTTCTCCGAAGCTCATCTGGGACTTGCTGTCATAGCAACAGATCCGTAAGCGTAAACCTGCTCGGGAGCAGGTTTACTTTATGTAAACAGGATTAGATCGCGGCCACTCAGGTATGTCCGCTTCATTTATACGACAGCAACAGCGATATTTCGCCACTGTTTTACCATAAATAAATATTATCAATGTAACTAAAGATAATGCAGTATTTGATTCTTTTATTGATTTCATACAGATACATACAGGTCATTTCAAAAAAAGGAAATGTACTATTAATCATTCTATTACATGTAGTAGATCATGTCAGATGTAATTCATATTTTAGAGTAGTAATAGTAAATTACTACGTGCAATCAAGATGAGACCACGACTATAAAAGCGAAGGTGGATGGGAAGTCTGTCCTGTCCGTTTGTACGCGAGCAAGGAAGGTGCAAGATTGATAAGGAGAGTTTACAGAATTTAGCGTATATTGCGGGATAGACAGGATCCTTTAGCTCAGCGCGACGGTGTGCTCATAGAGAGATATCGATTCTCCCGTGAGGGTATTATTTACTCTCTCTCTCTCTCTCTCTCTCTCTCTCACTATATATATATATATATATATATATATATATATATATATATATATATATATATACTTACTGTACTGTATATACTTACTCCCGACTTACTGTGCATGCTTCAGTCACCCCTTGCATGGGAACAGGTAAAAGTGATGGAGTGTTATGTCAAACTACACACAAAAAACCCACAATGTCAATAAATGTCACAGTACAAAAGGGGTGTGATGAGGGGTGCAGAACCACCACCTGTCTTTATTTGCTCTGCCCTTTTCTTGGTTGCTGTTATAAACAAACAAACAGATTATTCCAGGGTCTCTTGTCATAGACTAAAAGCAATATAAGTGATAAATATTACCATTCTGTGGAATATTCTTATATTTCACTTTTACTTTTTCCCATGTTCTAGTGGGTCCTGTTGTGGCTCTAATGTGAAAGAGGATATAATGTAATATAATATAATGTGGTATAATATAATATCACATGATATAATGTAATATCATGGATCACTTACGAGTTTGATTTGTCAGCAACTTTCTGCCAGCCCTCTCTCCTTGCTTTTGCAGCCTTTGCAGTGTTCCCCTGCGTTTTACTTAAACTCTGAAACTCCTGATATCCCTCAATCAAGAGTTCTTGCTCTGCTGCCGTGAAATACTGTGCGCGCTCCTTCGACATCTTCGCCGACCAATCACAGGGTTGCCGATCAATGTTTCTACTATCGATGCGTAGCCCCTTTTAAGCCACCCAGTGATCTCAGATTACTTCATCCAGCTATACTAATCGTCAACAACAGGTGTGTTCGGAGAACCGGATTAGCGAGCTCAAAGTTAGCGCGATGATTTGATCTTGGATGTAGTAAGCGAGGTACGAAGAACGGGCCCCAGTTAATTAAAATACGACGTGCATGTGATTGTTTGCGTTTTGGGATTGTCGGCACATGATGGCCGCCCAAGAAACAGTAAATATACAGAGCAAGGTAGAGCACGAAGATTAGCCTGCAACTTTTCTGTGCACATATTTATATATCAATACACAGTTATATATTTTTTATATATTCGTTTGTGTTTTTGCATATATTTTTATTGTGTTAGTGTTATATTTTATTTGTGTTAGTGCTCTGTGGTTTCATTCCAGTAATGTGGATGCATTGAAATGTGCAGCAGAAAGATATAATGTTATATTTTCACTTAAAGGAGGCCACTTTAGAAGCCACTCGTCTTTAATGCGAATATGACAGCAGGGAGTCATGTGATGAGTTTTAAACAGTCTCCTGATGATTAATCAAAACATTAACAATCTTGAAAAACAAACAAACACTTTTGTCCAATTGGAAAAGAGCACTCTGAGTTGAAGCTTGTCAGTGTCTTTGCTTTGCTCTTCATATGCAAAACACCAGCACAGCTGTTATCAGAAGAGGAAAGACAAAGGGGACCTTCTTGATTAACTGTCCTGGTCCAACAGTAGCCTCAGTAATTGGTGGGTGTGTGTGTGTGTGTGGGGAGGGGGGGCAGATTGTTTAACATGTCCAGGCCTTTACTGAACTGTATGTGGATGCAGTGACCTTTAACCTTTATGTGTCAAACTCTATTTTCTGTCTTTAAACTAAATCAGATATTACTTCTTGCAATTACTATGTCATGGTCCTGGGTCGGTGACCCAGCGCTTTGAGTTTATTATTATCATTTTCTACTTTATTCTGATTTTGTATCAGTTCTTTGAGTTTGGTCGTCGTGTCATCATGCCTACCTGTGTTTTCCCTCCGTACTCCGTTCGGGTCCTCGCGTTGGTGTGGTAAAATAGTCTGTGTGTTTCCTGTTATGCTTTGTAGGTCTGTGTCTCATTATGTCCATGAGTCCCAGCTGTGTGCCCACCTGTTCCTCGTTTCCTCATGTGCTTGCCAGTGTATTTTAGTCCCTGTCAGTTAGTTCTTGTTGTCGCGTCGTCAACGTCAGTTCCCCTCGCATGCTGTGTGTTTCCTTGTAAGTTCTTTTCCTTAGATTTTCCAGTTTAGTTTGATGCTGTTCTGTATTCCTGCCAAGCCTGCATTAAAGCAGAGTTTTTGAGTTCACGTTTTCTCCTCTGAGTCCTGCATTTTGGGTCCAATTCCTGCCTGCCACACCGCACACCATGCACGGGGATCCCCCCTCAAATGTTTGCCTAAGTCTTCGGCAGTTTTCACGCAGCTAGCTTTTATTGATTCTTCTAAAATCAAGAAACGCGGTGCCAGAGAGCAAAGTGCGCAGATCTGTAGTATGCATTATTAAAACACAATGCAGCTTTGAAGTCTCTGTGAGTTATCTGATACAGGCGTCGACGTTTTTTTTTTTTTGTGGTTATCTGTTCCTGGAGCAGAATCAATGTCTCGGTGTGTGAGACCGGCTCCTTTAAGTCCCCCTTAGTTTTTTTTATCTGTGGGTCCTATATCCAAATCCCATCACACATCCATTATCAAAGTCCTGCAAAGTAATGGGACCTTCCATCATGACCAGTGTGAGGTAATGTTTTGAGCAGAGCAACTTTACCAACTGGAATAAATCCGATTTTATTTTTAAATAAAATGAAAGCGCAGATCTGTCTTTGAATATAAACGCCATGGGTGAGTTTGCACACAATGACGATGCGATTAAAGTCTGCTAAGCAGCTGATCAGCCTACAGGTTGTTCAACTAATGGAAAAGAGTCTTAGTTTGATACCGCTGCCTACAGCGAGCTGCACAAACAGCCATCTGATCAGCTTATTACTTCAATTAAATTGCATATCCTCCAAAAGGTAAACCGTAAAAAGTGCATTGCAGCGTGGGGGCGATTCACTGCAATCTTAATGCTACGATTATGACTATTGATTATTACGTTATTGCAGGTTTTCTGTTTATTTCCACAAGAGACACATACAACCTTTTATTACTTTCTGTATAATTGATGTAACATAATACTGGAAGAAAAATCTACAGGGGAATTACAGGATTGCAATTTGAATAATAATTAAATGTAGAGTTATGCTAAAGGTACAGAAGTCTCACAGGTCATTTTAAAAATTCAAAATGGGTACAGAAATCTTTCAGAATACTAAAATAAAGTATGACTTTTCGAATAAGCATGAGCTCTCTATATAAATATATAAATGATATTTTAAAAAATGACAATTTTATGCAATTTTTACATTTCATATCAGCAAAACAAATTTTTGAAAAAAGAAAATTGGAGCAGAAGATTTTAAATAAATAAACAGCCTATGTCTATGATTTCTGGGTCTTCAGGCTGCAGTGTATAGAAAACACACATGGTTCTCTAGAAGAAGTAGTTACATTAGCACAGTTCTTTTTTGATAAAGGCTAAAATCATACAGTGCAACAACAATTTAAAAAGAAAGGAAGAGGAAAACTGTAATAAGATCTGACCAATCATAATATAAAAGTCCCTTTTTATATATCATCAACATTTAATTCTCTGTGCAAAGGAGGAGAAGGACATCTGACTTGTTATCAGTGCAGTTCAATAGCCAGCATCCATGATGGGAGGTGCATTAAAGCACAGAGCATGGCTAACGTGCACATTTTTTAGGCATCGACCTTTATTTAATCAGAAAGTGGAACTCTTGACATCAACAATCTCTTGGCAAGAGTGTCTTGCCCAGACAGTCAACATTAACTTAGCATTTTTTTTTGTCAGTGTAAGGTCCACACAGAAAGGGTGCCAGGGTTCAAACCCAGGACCTCCCTGCTGTGAGGCAACAGTGGTAACCAGTAGTTTTCCGTGAAGGCGTTGTTTATTTTTTTTAAAAAAAGGCAAATATCATTCTGGATACAACAGCATGCGTTCTGCTGTAAAAGCTGTAAAATGTGCAAGAATAAAAGAACAATTTACATAAGAAAAAACTTCAACACTTCTATGTGCATCTCTGCACTGATTTAAATTTGGTTTGAATATGGCTGATAAATTCACAAAGGTTTGTTAATGGAGAGCCAGTTTAGCACAATGCACCATACAAATCCAGTTAATGTATATAGTGTGTCTGTTTATGCTGATAACTGTTGTTGTACGTGATGGTTTCTAGTTTTAAAACATGAGTGTTGTCATTTCTTGACACTCACTGTTTGTCTCAAAGATATTATATGTTAAATTCATCGCAATGAAATATTATGGCAGCTATAAACAAGTACTGAAAACAACTAGAGAATCAGACCACATGTCTAAAGACATTCAAAAATCCTTTAACCTTACCTCAGGGTGATCAATTTGTATGTTCAGTCTAAACTCTTATTTTTATAAGAGTTTAGTTTATTATAACTGACATTAATTACTGGTATTCATTTATTATTAGCATTATTTTTTATGTTTTGTTTTGGGTAATATTCTATTATCATTGGACTTTTCAAGACAAGCATTTGTGGAAGAATGCGTCTTTCTGAAGGGCTCGCTGAGCTTGAGCGTAGTTGTGTAGCAGGATCCCACCTTTGCAACGAGTCAGTTCATGAAATGTGTTCGCTCCTAGTTATTCCGCGATCAGCTGTAAGCGGTGTTACTGCTAAGTGGAAGCGTTTAGGAGCCACGGGACTCAGCCGTGAAGTGGCAGACCCTGTAAGTTACACAGCGGGGCCACCGAGAGCCGAGCGCGCACAGTGCGTAAAAGTCGCGCTGATGACTTCATGTTGAGTCCCACGTCTTCTCTGGCATTGAGAACGAAAATAAATGAATAAAATAAAATAGAAACGAAATAAGTAACATTATTTTTTTAATTTTAAAACAAGAACAAAAAAGAAGGAAAAAAAACTGCTCTGGAAGCTTCATGGCATGGATTTCTGTGACTGAGCAGCTCCTTTGGGTGTAAACGTGACTCAGTCATTTTTCTATATAACCTGTATAATTAACATAAGCAGGACAAGACCGAAACAGTAATTCAGGCCGGTCATTTGCTGCTTTTACCCTGCGCGTTATTTAGCCTTCACAATACCCGGGCTGCCGTAATTATTGAGGCAGGAAAGGAAAATCGCTTTACTGAGATTATTGGATGTCTAGCAGTTAAAAAAAATAAAAAAGAGAGAGATGAGTTGCATTTTAGTGACGCACAAGGAGACAGTCTCCATCCTTAAATGCGCCAAAGATCTATATAATCATTTGTGAATTTATATTTATTATTAACATATTTCATTTTAAAAGTTATTTTCAGCACCAATGTGCAGCTATAGAGACAACCCATAAACTGGAATTTAGTTTTCAAGTTAATTCATTTATTCACGTGTTCGGGGTAATGCAAAAACTCAGCAGAGATGCAGAAATGAGAGCGCATACACATGCAGGATGATTAGAGCACACCTTTTAAACAGAAGTTAAAACAGAAAAACTTCAACTAAAAAAATAAAAAGCTATATACACGCAGACCAAGTGTTTTCTTCATGCGTTACACAAACACATTTTTCAGCGTTTTACTTTTGTTATTATTAAATTATCTCTGTTTGTTCTCTACCTTTACTCCGATCTCATCGTCAAACACCAAGAGTAACGAATCAGGCAGCCAGAGACAGAGAGGCAGGCTGCCCGCCTCAGCTGTGCTCGTCTTTGGGGTACGCACAGGTGACTGCCGCTGTGACCAAAGCTCACGGTGTCGCAGGTGAAGCAGTGCGCCTGGCGTGTGGCTCTGAGACTTTCCCCACTCCTGCTTTAAATCACTGCCCGGGGGTAGCTGCTCACAGGAGGCCAAAACAACCTCAGAGCACCGGGTAATGCTCCGGATAGTCCCCTGTTTGGAGTGTAAGTGTATCTCCAGGGTTGTTAAAGAATACCAAACAGGTTTATAACCAACTGATGTTTGTGTTTTACTGCAGTGCATTGTCTCCTTTTGTGTAATTTTTCTACATAGAATAAATAAATAGCTAATTTAAAAATAAATGAATAAATAAAAGAGGCTACCAGCACTGTTCCATGAACCCCCTCCCAGCCCATCAGTAGGTTTATCCCTACGCTTACGGGAACTAGAACAGCAGCAGACTGCAGCCATGGATAAAAGTGGTTGGTGTGATTATTTGAGAAGAACACTGAAATAAGGTAATTTAACTCATTAAATCAGCTGTATTAAGGTAAAATTGAAATCAGCCTTGTTTTCTGCTCTGCAGCTTTGAAGTTTACTTTAACTTTAAACTTTAAAGTTGTTTTTGCATTAAATTTCCTTAAGTGTTTTTTTCTGAAATTCACTAAAAATCGCTGTTATCACCAGATTTGTAATTAACAGGTTTTATGTCAGCACATCAGTTTTCTGAATCCTTGCCAAGTCAGCTAATCTTATCAAGATCCATTCAGGCCTCAGTGCTGCACAGATTAAGCAAACAGTCTGAAGTCCACGTAGCAGCAGAACTTAGCAGCTGATACGAAAACATCGTTACAATTATGTTAGCTTACCTGGCCTATCTTCAGGCACTTGAAGCTAACATGCCAGCTAGTCTGTGAATGCTGAGGGTTAGCATGTAGCTAATGTACCTTTGTTTGACCAAGAAGATGTGCCAAACTTACCTCAAAACGTCTTCAAAATGCCTTCAGACAACTTGCAAAGTACTTCTCCTCTGAATTTAAAAAAAAAATAAGTAAATAAAAACAACTAGGGAGAAGTTTTTAAATTGATATAATTATTAACAGTTTGTATGTTCAGGCTAAACTCTGTAGCTTTGTAGATGAGCAATGCCACAAACTTACAAGATATATGTAACATAACAAAATAAACAATAGCATTTGAAACTACAAGAATCAAACTCAAAAGAATTATTTTTCAACATATTAATGACCACAATTCATTATTGTTTTGTTAGTTTTATATTACAGTTTGGCTGTTCTGATAATATAATTTATGTTTCCATGGAAACCTTTACTTTATTCAGCATATGTAATTAATTTTTAGGAGGGACCAAAACATCAAAATAACTCACTTTAATGATATTAAGTGGAGATGTTTGGTTATGGACCCGATGTGTGTCTTTAATGAAGCGACACTAAATTAAACTAAACTATACTATAGGAACCATGCAATCACTGCACTCTGTATATCAAAGTATTCTAGAGTCAAATGTGATGCCCTCTGTGTGACAGCTAAAGCTTGGGCCAGACTGAACCAGGCAAAGGACAACAATCCCAAACAGCAAATCAACAGCAGAATAACTGGAATTATTAGAAAATATTGGGTTTTCTTAACTAATAATATGTATATACACACATTTTTCATCATATTCTTACATGCATATATCCTAGATTCTTTTTTATATATATATATATATATATATATATATATATATATATATATATATATATATATATATATATATATATATATATATATATATATATATATAATTAGAAATGCACCAAAATTGTGTTCTGATGTGCACTAACTGGTGGAGGTTCTGAATGATAATAAAGTGGCTACTCTATTCTATTGTAAAGTAAATAATAGCTTGAGGTGTTGTAATGCTCGGTCAAAGTCCAGACCTCAACCTGTATGAAATGCTGTGGCGGGACTTTATGAAAGCTGCAACAAACCTCAGTGAACTGAAGTAATGTTGTAAAGAATAGTGGGTCATAAAGAAAATGATTACTGTGAATTTTGTTAATCTTTGTGGTTCTGCATAAATCATGGGGTAATCTACTGTAGTTTTCACAGGACTGCGGAGTCCTTTTTTCACATAATATTTCATTTTAAATTTCTTCAGTACTACTTGGTATATAGTGACACTTATAGGACTGAAATTTATAAATGCAATTTTTAAATTCATCATTCAGTCTGAATGATGAATTTAAAACCGTTCAAGGTAATTCTTTCATTCAAAGTAATGCAAAGCAACCCCAAAACTGTCTTCCTCTTCCCCAGAAATGGATCGGTTTAACGTTACCTGTAGATATTCAGGTAGGCAACAGGGACAGAGATGGAGAGAGACAGAGAGGAGGCTTGGGGTTCGCATCAGTGCACCCTGGACCCAGGCACGTGCAGGGGGCGGAAGGGCTTGAGCACCGCCCCTTTCCTGATGGGTGCCCAAAGTGCCCCTTTGTTGAGGCAAATATTTTTTAATTTTTAATTATTTTTTTTCAAATGTGTGTGTGCGTGCGGAGTCCTGTCTGTGCCCCTCAACAATAATATTTAACTATTAATCACAGTTTTGCTAAATAAAAGGATCTGGCTTGCATCAGTAACATGATCACCATTAACCAATGATCGCCCTTGACGGCAGAACGCGCTGGTTACGAGCCGGAACGAGCTCACAAAAGACGCGTATTTTTGCGGTCCGGACGGAGCTGTGGGAGAAACACAAATTACCTCAGACACACAGACTGATGCGACAAAACCAGTAAGTAGGTGTAGGCGTACACTGTAGTATGTAGCACACAGGAGTATTAGCTTATTATGTACACGTTGGTAAGCTGTCTTGTGACAACTGACGAACTGAAACAAAGCAGGCGTGCTGTGTGTGTAACAGCGCGACAAACATTACCTGTCCTTTTATTAACTGCACAAGTAGTGCTGGTCATAGCTGCTGGCTAACTGGGTAGGGCTGTCGTGGGTCTGTAGCTCTTTTCACCGTTTTAGGGAACATATTTAGTTTTAAAGTAAGTTACAGGGCTTTTCCTGCCTTTCTGGAGGGATTATATTTCACTTAAAACGATCTAATATGCATGTCCACATAATAATGGATTATTATAAATATAATATTTAAAAACATGCTGTATTTCAAAGAACATACATTAAGAAACAGATTATATTCGATTTATATTTTAAATAAGACAAAATGCTGATTTTACAGCAGCAAAATTATTGTATCTCTACAGTTTAAAAATGTAATAAGCTTTCTGCCTGCACAGAGTGGATAGTGAAACAAATGGAATCATCATAAATACATTATTTCATATTTATTACTTTTTTCCCTCATCGCTTTATTATTGTAGCTCTAGTAATAAATAATAAGGGAAGGATTCTGGATCAGCACCATGATGGAAACTTCTGCCCACAGTATATACAGTATTCTGAAGAAGGTCTAAAATGTCACTGCGTGTGCATGCATGTGTGTGTTTTATGTATATGGAGTTTTTAAATTATTACTCATGATATAATATTGTCCAGACATGGTTGGTAAGGAATGAGGAGGAAACAGTAGGAGCTTTGTGAGGCTACTAAAGGCAGTGAATCTCTCAGCAGCTGGATTACAAAGAGCACAGGTAACATTAACACATGTACCAGTTGTTGGAGAGGTATTCCAGTATAAAATAATAATAAGCACAACTGAAATGTTTTGCTTCTATAACATTTTCTGTCATCATTTTATTATAGATTAAGTGTAAGAGTTGTTAAGTGTGGATAATTAAATAATAGTTTATTGCAATAGCAAGTTGTGCCTTGTTCTCAGATGGACAGCAAGTGGAGAGTGATAGATGAGATGAGGAAATAGAAGGAGGAAGAGAGGCAAAGAGAGAATCACAGGCAGAGCCTTGTTTATTTCTGTTTTTTGTTGCCTTATGGTTCCAAGCACTGTCACCAATCTTTGCATTTTGTTATTATCTCATGACACTTGTTTAGTCAGCTACCATCTCTCCTATGGACTTTTAATGTCTACAGTCTCAGATCAACACAGCCCTGCCCTCCAGCACTATCAGCAGCAGGAGCAGCAGCAACCCCTCAACACCAACATTGTACCCATCAGGTAAAACATAGGCTACGTTTACTTTGCCTCACAACAGTGATATAGTATGATGCGATCCCATATTAGATTCTTGATGAATGTGTTGTTGTTATTCAGCCTGGTTCAATGTGCCCCTTTTTAGCTTTGAGCACCCGCCCCTGTAAACGTCTCTGCACGGCCCTGCCTGGACCCCACAGTTACAGCTGGATACCGAGTGCCGCCTGGTGTCTGATTGTGAGAGCTCCCCCTCAACCTATTCCTACTTTAACGTAACATCACTTTAACATAACATCACTGCTCAAAGTGGCTGCTAAAACCTCAAACCAAAGGAAATGACCTGGGCTACCGGGTGGACAGTCCGCTGATTAATGAAACTATCCTGTCGACTTAAATTAATTTAAAAAATTTTTTTTTTTAAAGTAAAGCGATAATTGTCATTATTTCGGTAAAATTTTCCCATTTGTGTAATAATCAAAAAAGGGGGGGGTGAGAAAAAGAAAAAAAAACCCTGCCCAGACGGTTTAAATATCCGGGTTTAATTGCACGGTCATATTTGTACGGGGCAACGGACAGCAGCGGCAGCAGCAGCAGCAGCGATGGCTACAAGTAGTGATGGGTAGATGGGGCCTCGTGAAGCGTTTCAGCACATTCCCCAAACTGTATCGACACTGTGTCGACACAGTTTTGCTGTTTTGCTCCATGCTGACACCTGCTGGACCTTAAATATCATTGCAGGCAACTTACTTGAGACTCACAACAGACACTGATTCAATGACCTAGTCATACTTGTACACTGTAAGGTATTGTACTTTCCATGGAATCATTTTATATCTTTTATATTGCAAATATTGTAGACATCTTTAAAATATATTGTGAATGACATTAAGTGAAAATTAAAATGAAAGTATTGTGAATGTAATATTACCCATTTGACTCAGTTTATTATAAATTTCTATTCAGAAAAATAGGTTTATCCAATGTTTTGCATTCAGTCTATTGCTTGTTTTTTGTTTTTGTTTTTGACACCATTTCCCCAGCTTTGGAAAACTCACAGGGACAGATGAAGCTGGGGTACACAAA
>NC_052954.1:4849203-5066703 GCF_013358895.1 Oreochromis aureus | reverse complement strand
AATTTCACCATAGTGTCTATTTGTTATTACCAGACACAATAAATACAAGACACACGAGGACCTAACTTGAGACTAACAGAAAAAATATGGTATTCATGCAATGATAAAATATTTATCATCCAGATTTAACCTCTTTAATTCAAATGTATAGCTTTTCAGTCTTTTGCAGATGTATAACTGTATGTGTGTAACCTGTGGGTTGCATTTGTGTCCACACAGTGTTGAGATCTGCAGTGGGGTGAAACATTGCTGCTTGTGTTTTATTGAGCTGTCAGTGTGTCGGAGTTGAATCGACTACTCACACCAGCGCTGTGGACCAAAGCTCTCTGAATATGTAATTAGCTGCAGCAGTACAAGTATCTCATGAATATTCAGGATCTTTTTAATTAGGCGCCTCTCTTCACAGCTAGCCGCCACTAAAAGTTACCTCCTCGTCACACACTGTGTGTGTGTGTGTGTGTGTGCGTGTGTGTGTGTGTGTGTGTGGCTGTGTGTGTGTGTGTGTGTGTGTGTGTGTGTGTGTGTGTGTGTGTGTGTGTGAGGGTGTGTGCTAGGTGTATATGTATGATAGCATTTTGGAGTGTGTATGCCTTCTCAGCCCTTTAACTGTTCATGTAGTGAATAAGGAAAAATGAGGAAACTGAGAAAAACTATGTGACACCTACAAGAATAAAAGAGAGGCGTTGGAATAAAAATTAAAAAAAAAACTTTCTGTCATTGTATCTACATACATATGTAGGAATAGTTGTGAAAAATATGTGTTTGAAATTTTTTTTTTTGTAAGATTTTTGTAAGATTTTTTTAATGTAAGAAACACATTTGACGCTCTTTGAAATATGCCTGCAGATAAAGGTGATATACCTTAATTAACAAAATATCAATAGATAAAATAATTTGATTAATTTGATTAAAAAAACAAAACACCTTTCAACTCAGGAACTAACATTTAGCCAATTAGCAGAACACTTCGGTTTGCTGAACATTTTAATTACACATCCATGGAAAATTCCTTCAGTTGCAAGGTATTTGAAGATTTTCTTCAATGTGCTGCCCATTTCAAATTTCCCCCTTAACATTCCAGTGGGATTCAGATCTGGGCTTTTTCTCTTGACTTTCCATTTCTTATTTCTGAGACATTCCTTGGCTCATTTGCTGGTGTGCCTGGGAATATTATCCTGTTGAAAGACTCACTTCCTGTTCATCTTAAAGTTCAGACAGATGGCCTAACATTTTATTTGAGAATTCATTATTATAATGCAAAAGTCATAGTCAAATTACACAGAAAAAAAAAAAAAAAAAAACAAAATGCAAAATTTCCATCACTGTAGTTCATAGTTGGTATGAGGTTCTACTCTGGAAAAGCTGTCTGTACCATTTGTAACATTTGCCAAAGGTACAGATAAATAGAATAAAATAAAATCGAATAGCCCTTTATTGTTATTCTACATGTGCAACAAAATTATGGGGTATTTTCTTTAGAATAGAATTGAATCATTCAGAGCTATTCCAAAGAATCCAAGAATATAAATATGAGGTTGGTAAGTCTTAAGGTAGTGATAGGATTTTTTTTTTTTTTTTTTTTCATGTGCTATGTGCAGAGGTGGTTTTTTTTCTCCCTGTTGGAGCTCAGTCTGGGAGGATTTTTTTTTTCTCCTTATCTTTCCTCATGTGGTGCATTTTCCATTGTTATAACTCTCTGACCTGTCTTCCCCATGTGATGTTTTTTGTGTAATGTATGTATGGTCGGAGGGTAAGATGGCGCCGCCATTGCGTGCAATAGGTCGGCAGCCTTATGAAATCTCCCCTTGTGGGACTAATAAAGGTATATCAAATCAAATCAAATCGAATCTGACTTCAGATGGCTGTTAATGCATGGCACAAAATATGTTGTCTAATTAATTAGTGAACTTTTGAGTTTAGTAGGTTGTTGCACTTTGGAGGTAACCAGGCTGTCTAGTTACGTCTTTGCTTACAAGAAACGGTAAGACCATTTGCATCTCACCCTTATAAAGAACACCCAGTGTCTAAAATGCATGGCTCCTTCACTGCGGCAATATCAGAGTGTCGGTGCTAGAGCTCCCAAGTGAAACATTTATGGCAGCGCTTGAAGAGTCCCTTTGACTGAAGGGAAAAGGTCAAACTATAAAAAATATTCATGTAAAGTTGGCTTATTTAGTAAAGTGGCCAGCTGAGAGGATGAATGCTAAATCTAGAGGTCTGATGGTAGTTTCTGTTACAACAGCCAAGCCATTATCTAGTGACTGATATGTTTATGACTGTCACATGTAAGCAATGCTATTAGATATTGCCAACATTCAATCTCATAAGTGATCCATAATGGTAAGAATGATATCAGCATACAGTTTGGAAAAGTGACTTTTTATAGGCGGGGTTGGTGATGTGTACAGCATGTGGAGTGACACTGCTGTCCACAAAGTAGTGGTTTATTAAGAAATGGTTGTCTCTACATCAGATGCAAAAGCAGCCAGATTTATTGAGCCTTAAATTATTCTAATCTTTCTCTGAGAATGACTTTTATATGAAAATCAGTCCCAGCATTTCCCCAGTACCAAGATATTACTCCATGTTCTCAAAATTTGTTTTAGAGCAAGATGTTTTACTAGTGGAAATTCACTTTCAGTGTAGCTCAGTTGGATTACTCAGTTTTAAGATTGTTTAATTGTGTATTGATCATCATAATAGGTTTTTTAAAAATTTGATTGCCCCTTTGAATGTGTCCGTTCTTTATTATTCTACTGCTTGCTGTGTGATTAAAAACAGCAAGTGTCTAATTTTAATTTTAGTGGGGTTTTTTTTATTTACTTTTTTTTGTTTGTTTTTTTACTCGTCCAGGCAATTAGAGTACTCTGGGGTGCAGGTTCTCCATTTTAATATTGACAGTTTTGTCATTCCACCTGTGCAAGGCCACATTACTTTTCCTCGGGCTCACTGGTCTCTCTTGAAACTTCAATTAAAGCATAAAAAGCACAAACGCTCTGTGCCCGATGCCCCAGTCAATGGTAAAGAAGTGCAGAAGATCCCATCCAAATGCAGAGCAAGAGCGATCTCTTCTGGACATTCAGTGTCAATACAAGAAGCTGTAGGAGCAGGAGAGGAGAGAGTGGACAGTACATGACACATGTTATAATTTTATCAGAGGAAGCTAATGATCTAGGGTGATACTAAATTGAAAATTACTACCATGAATTCTAGTGAAACTGTAGATGATACAGGGATCACTAAAAAAAACACAAGGCCAGGATGACCTGAATTTTCTTCTTCTAAATTTAGAATATTGTTATTGATTTTGAACCTAAAGATCTCAGAAACACAGCACCTAAGTAGTGTAAATGGCATTACCTTGGTCTCTCATAATACTGTTAGGTGTCATTTTTAACCAGGATATATCCTTCAGTGTGCACATTAAATTCTTTGGACTTCTTTCTTTCATCTGGGTAGTATTGTAAAGAGTAGAAAGATCAGAGTGATGCTGAAAATCTAGTCTGCACATTTTTTATTTCAAGTCTTATTATAACTAGAAAGTGCATTTTCTGAAGAAACTGCAGTGTGAATGCTTGAATCTGAATGTATGCACTGAAATGAATTAATTGCTGAATTTAAGTTAAAAATTTTGAATGAGATGAAAAAAAAAAGAATTTTTAACCTGAAAACAAAAGTGCTGAACTGCTAAAAGCTAACATCCACACAGAAGAAGTTGGAAAAGAGCTGAAAATGTTTAAAATGTAAATTAGAAAAAGATGAGTAATGAGAAAAGACTATTTAGAGTCAGAAAACATCTGAATGAATATTAAAAGTTCATATTCTTTGAATCACTGAATGACTAAAGTGTAATCCCTCCACTTGGATCCACACACTTTTAAAGGTTTACATCTCTGAGCGTTGAAAGACATGCTGTTGGAAAGAGAACAATGATGGCTTCGTTTTGAGGGTAAAATGATGGTTGTAGAGCAAACACTGTGGACACAGCAGCAGTTGAAAGAGAAGTGTTTAAGATGAATCTTGGCAGAGTGAGAGAGAGCTCGTTAGGCAGGCAGGTGTGAGCCTGGTTGCTATAGTGACTGCACCCAATGGCTCAGTACACACGCTCACAGACATGCACCTCACTTTTGCTGCTTAAAATGAACAGAAAAGTCAGGCCGAAACAAATCGCTCCCAAATGAAAAGTACAGGTCCTATTGACGAAATTTTTTCACCGTGAGCGGCAGCAATGTCCAGTCTACCTAATTCTCAGTTTTCATGCCTGTGGCGTTTATTATATGGACGTGGTGACAGTGTAAAAACACCATGCTCTTCTGATTTTCAAACGAACCTTCTGAGCCATTTTAACATTAGAGTCTATGGAGGAGTTGGAGGGAGGAGGCTGTGTTTTGGTGACATTTATGAAAGAACCATAACACCTAGTACAATAGTAAACACATTGGATGAAAGAGGACAGCGATGGCTACGTTTTGAGGGTAAAATCATACCTGTAGAGCAAACGCTGCGGACACAGCAGCAGTT
The DNA here is from genome assembly GCF_013358895.1 of Oreochromis aureus. Taxonomy (NCBI): domain Eukaryota; kingdom Metazoa; phylum Chordata; class Actinopteri; order Cichliformes; family Cichlidae; genus Oreochromis; species Oreochromis aureus. Next base: position 5,062,182 of record NC_052954.1, on the reverse strand, counting down.
TTAAAAAGATTTTAAGATTAATTTTTTGCTCCTCTCACTCTAGCAGTTGAGCTGTCTCACTCTAGCCCCAACATTCCGTCCCATACACACCCATTATAAACTCTGAAACGGGTGAAAAAACATCATGAAACTTAAACTGGAACTGAAGAAAAAGTATAATAGATATTGAAAAGATAAATACAAGTTGAATACTTGAATGTCTTGTCTTCGTTTTAAAGTTTGAATGGTGACTCTACGTCAATGTATGTGGAAGTAGTTAGAGTTGAAACAGGAGGGAGTTGAATGAGGATTTGAAGGGTCTCCCCATTGAAATACATGGGAAATTTTTGTTGAAAAAAGTTAAATAAAATTAAAAATATAAATGTTAAAAATGAGAAAAATAGAAGCAGTCATGTCCAAAAGAAGAGGAATCTAACGGTGTTTGAATGGTTTTTCTAAGTTGAATGGTTTTGAAGGAGTAGGAGTACAAAAAACGTACGGAATATATAATAAAATATAACTAGAAAGTGCATTTTCTGAAGAAACTGCAGTGTGAATGCTTGAATCTGAATGTATGCACTGAAATCAATTAATTGCTGAATTTTAAGTTAAAAATAAAAATGTTGAATGAGCTGGAAAATACAGAGTTTTTAACCTGAAAACAAAAGTGCAGAACTTTGGAAAGCTGATGTTCACACAGAAGAAGTTGGAAAATAGCTGAAAAGTTTTTAAATTAAAATTTGGAAAACCTAAGAAATGAGAACAGAAAATTTAGAGTCAGAAAACATCTGAATGAATATTAAAAGTTCATATTCTTTGAATCACTGAATGACTAAAGTGTAATCCCTCCACTTGGATCCACACACTTTTAAAGGTTTACATCTCTGAGCTTTGAAAGACATGCTGTTGGAAAGAGAACAACGATGGCTTCGTTTTGAGGGTAAAATGATGGCTGTAGAGCAAACACTGTGGACACAGCAGCAGTTGAAAGAGAAGTGTTTAAGATGAATCTTGGCACAGTGAGAGACAGAGCTCGTTAGGCAGGCAGGTGTGAGCCTGGTTGCTATAGTAACTGCACCCAATGGCTCAGTACACACGCACACAGACATGCACCTCACTTTTGCTGCTTAAAATGAACAGAAAAGTCAGGTCGAAACAAATCGCTCCCAAATGAAAAGTATAGGTCCTATTGACGAAATTCTTTCACCGTGAGCGGCAGCAATGTCCAGTCTACCTAATTCTCAGTTTTCATGCCTGTGGAGTTTATTATATGGACGTGGTGACAGTGTAAACACCATGCTCTTCTGATTTTCAAACGAACCTTCTGAGCCATTTTAACATTAGAGTCTATGGAGGAGTTGGAGGGAGGAGGCTGTGCTTTGGTGACATTTATGAAAGAACCATAACACCTAGTACAATAGTAAACACATTGGATGAAAGAGGACAGCGATGGCTACGTTTTGAGGGTAAAATCAGACCTGTAGAGCAAACGCTGCGGACACAGCAGCAGTTTTAAAAAATATTTTAAGATTAATTTTTTTGCTCCTCTCACTCTGGCAGTTGAGCTGTCTCACTCTAGCCCCAACATTCCGTCCCATACACACCCATTATAAACTCTGAAACGGCTGAAAAATCATCATGAAACTTAAACTGGAACTGAAGAAAAAGTATAATAGATATTGAAAAGATAAATACAAGTTGAATAGTTGAATGTCTTGTCTTCGTTTTAAAGTTTGAATGGTGGATCTATGTCAACGTATGTGGAAGTACATACAGTTTAAAGAGGAGTAAGTTGAAGGAGAATTTGAAGGGTCTCCCCATTGAAATACATGGGAAATTTTTGTTGAAAAAAGTTGAATAATTTTAAAAATATAAATGTTATAAATGAGAAAAGTAGAAGCAGTCATGTCCAAAAGAAGAGGAATCTAATGGTGTTTGAATGGTTTTTCTAAGTTGAACGGTTTTGAAGGAGATAGATGCACAAAAACGTACGGAATATGATATAATAATAATAATAATAACTAGAAAGTGCATTTTCTGAAGAAACTGCAGTGTGAATGCTTGAATCTGAATGTATGCACTGAAATGAATTAATTGTTGAATTTTGAGTTAAAAATTTTGAATGAGATCAAAATTACAGAAATGTACAGAAAAGTGCTGAACTGCTAAAAGCTGACATCCACAGAGAAGAAGTTGGAAAATAGCTGAAAGTGTTTTAAATGTAAATTAGAAAAACCTAAGAAATGAGAAAAACAAATTTAGAGTCAGAAAACATCTGAACGAATATTAAAAGTTCATATTCTTTGAATAACTGAATGACTAAAATATGATCCCTCCATTTGGATCCACACAGTTTTAAAGGTTTACATCTCTGAGCTTTGAAAGACACGCTGTTGGAAAGAGAAGAACGATGGCTTCGTTTTTTGAGGGTAAAATGATGGCTGTAGAGCAAACACTGTGGACACAGCAGCAGTTGAAAGAGAAGTGTTCAAGATGAATCTTGGCAGAGTGAGAGAGAGCTCGTTAGGCAGGCAGGTGTGAGCCTGGTTGCTATAGTGACTGAGCCAGGGGCTCCATACACACACGCACACAGACATGCACCTCACTTTTGCTGCTTAAAATGAACAGAAAAGTCAGGTCGAAACAAATCGCTCCCAAATGAAAAGTACAGGTCCTATTCACAAAATTCTTTCACCGTGAGTGACAGCAATGTCCAGTCTACCTAATTCTCAGTTTTCATGCTTGTGGAGTTTATTATATGGACGTGGTGACAGTGTAAAGACAGCCTGTACTTCTGGTTTTCAAACGAACCTTCTGAGCCATTTTAACATTAGAGTCTATGGAGGAGTTGGAGGAGGAGGCTGTGCATTGGTGACATTTATGAAAGAACCATAACACCTAGGACAATAGTAAACACAATGGATGAAAGAGGACAGCGATGGCTACGTTTTGAGGGTAAAATCATACCTGTAGACCAAACACCGTGGACACAGCAGCAGTTTTAAAAAATATTTTAAGATTAATTTTTGGCTCCTCTCACTCTAGCAGTTCAGCTGTCTCACTCTAGCCCCAACATTCCGTCCCATACACACCCATTATAAACTCTGAAACGGCTGAAAAAACATCATGAAACTTAAACTGGAACTGAAGAAAAAGTATAATAGATATTGAAAAGATAAATACAGGTTGAATAGTTGAATATCTTGTCTTCGTTTTAAAGTTTGAATGGTGGCTCTATGTCAATGTATGTGGAAGTAGATACAGTTTGAAAATGAGTAAGTTGAATGAGGATTTGAAGGGTCTCTCCATTGAAATACATGGGAAATTTTTGTTGAAAAAAGTTGAATAAAATTAAAAATATAAATGTTAAAAATGAGAAAAGTAGAAGCAGTCATGTCCAAAAGAAGAGGAATCTAATGGTGTTTGAATGGTTTTTCTAAGTTGAACGGTTTTGAAGGACATAGATGCCAAAAAACGTACGGAATATGATATAATAATAATAATAAAGATTAGAAGAACAATACTGTGAATGCTTTTACAAGCATTCACACTAACTAGAAAGTGCATTTTCTGAAGAAACTGCAGTGTGAATGCTTGAATCTGAATGTATGCACTGAAATGAATTAATTGCTGAATTTTAAGTTAAAAATGTTAAATGAGATGAAAAATACAGAAATTTGCACCTGAAAACAAAAAAGCTGAACTGCTAAAAGCTGACATCCACAGAGAAGTAGTTGGAAAAGAGCTGAAAATGTTTTAAATGTAAATTAGAAAAACCTAAGAAATGAGAAAAGAAAAATTTAGAGTCAGAAAACATCTGAATGAATATTAAAAGTTCATATTCTTTGAATAACTGAATGACTAAAATGTGATCCCTCCACTTGGATCCACACAGTTTTAAAGCTTTACATCTCTGAGCTTTGAAAGACACAGTGTTGGAAAGAGAACAATGATGGCAACGTTTTGAGGGTAAAATGATGGCTATAGAGCAAACACTGTGGACACAGCAGCAGTTGAAAGAGAAGTGTTTAAGATGAATCTTGGCACAGTGAGAGAGAGAGAGCTCATTAGGCAGGCAGGTGTGAGCCTGGTTGCTATAGTGACTGCACCCAATGGCTCCATACACACGCACAGACATGCACCTCACTTTTGCTGCTTAAAATGAACAGAAAAGTCAGGCCCAAACAAATCCTTCCCAAATGAAAAGTACAGGTCCTATTGACGAAATTCTTTCACCGTGAGTGGCAGCAATGTCCAGTCTACCTAATTCTCAGTTTTCATGCCTGTGGAGTTTATTATATGGACGTGGTGACAGTGTAAAGACACCATGCTCTTCTGATTTTCAAACGAACCTTCTGAGACATTTTAACATTAGAGTCTATGGAGGAGTTGGAGGGGGGAGGCCTTGCATTGGTGACATTTATGAAAGAACCATAACACCTAGTACAATAGTAAACACATTGGATGAAAGAGGACAGCGATGGCTACGTTTTGAGGGTAAAATTATACCTGTAGATCAAACACCGTGGACACAGCAGCAGTTTTAAAAAAAATTTTAAGATTAATTTTTTCTCTCCTCTCACTCTAGCAGTTGAGCTGTCTCACTCTAGCCCCAACATTCCGTCCCATACACACCCATTATAAACTCTGAAATGGCTGAAAAAACATCATGAAACTTAAACTGGAACTGAAGAAAAAGTATAACAGATATTGAAAAGATAAATACAAGTTGAATAATTGAATGTCTTGTCTTCGTTTTAAAGTTTGAATGGTGGTTCTATGTTAACGTATGTGGAAGTAGATACAGTTTAAAAATGAGTAAGTTGAATGAGGATTTGAAGGGTCTCCCCATTGAAATACATGGGAAATTTTTGTTGAAAAAAGTTGAATAAAATTAAAAATATAAATGTTATAAATGAGAAAAATAGAAGCAGTCATGTCCTAAAGAAGAGGAATCTAACGGTGTTTGAATGGTTTTTCTAAGTTGAACGGTTTTGAAGGAGTTAGATGCCAAAAAACGTACGGAATATGGAATAATAGATAATAAGAAAGATTACAAGAACAATACTGTGAATGCTTTTACAAGCATTCACACTAATAATAAAGATTCGAAGAACAATACTGTGAATGCTTTTACAAGCATTCACACTAATTAGAAGAACAATACTGTGAATGCTTTTACAAGCATTCACACTAACTAGAAAATGCATTTTCTGAAGAAACTGCAGTGTGAATGCTTGAATCTGAATATATGCACTGAAAAGAATTAATTGCTGAATTTTAAGTTAAAAATGTTGAATGAGCTGGAAAATACAGAGTTTTTAACCTGAAAACAAAAGTGCAGAACTTTTGAAAGCTGATGTTCACACAGAAGAAGTTGGAAAATAGCTGAAAAGTTTTTAAATTAAAATTAGAAAAACCTAAGAAATGAGAAAAGAAAATTTAGAGTCAGAAAACATCTGAATGAATATTAAAAGTTCATATTCTTTGAATCACTGAATGACTAGAATGTGATCCCTCCACTTGGATCCACACACTTTAAAAAGTTTAAATCTCTGAGCTTTGAAAGACACTGTGTTGTAAAGAGAACAACGATGGCTTCGTTTTGAGGGTAAAATGATTGCTGTAGACCAAACACTGTGGACACAGCAGCAGTTGAAATAGAAGTGTTTAAGATGAATCTTGGCAGAGTGAGAGACAGAGCTCATTAGGCAGGCAGGTGTGAGCCTGGTTGCTATAGTGACTGCACCCAATGGCTCCATACACACGCACACAGACATGCACCTCACTTTTGCTGCTTAAAATGAACAGAAAAGTCAGGTCGAAACAAATCGCTCCCAAATGAAAAGTACAGCTCCTATTGACAAAATTCTTTCACCGTGAGCGACAGCAATGTCCAGTCTACCTAATTCTCAGTTTTCATGCTTGTGGAGTTTATTATATGGACGTGGTGACAGTGTAAAGACAGCCTGTACTTCTGGTTTTCAAACGAACCTTCTGAGCCATTTTAACATTAGAGTCTATGGAGGAGTTGGAGGGAGGAGGCTGCGCATTGGTGACATTTATGAAAGAACCATAACACCTAGTACAATAGTAAACACATTGGATGAAAGAGGACAGCGATGGCTACGTTTTGAGGGTAAAATCATACCTGTAGACCAAACACCGTGGACACAGCAGCAGTTTTAAAAATATTTTAAGATTAATTTTTGGCTCCTCTCACTCTAGCAGTTGAGCTGTCTCACTCTAGCCCCAACATTCCGTCCCATACACACCCATTATAAACTCTGAAACGGGTGAAAAAACATCATGAAACTTAAACTGGAACTGAAGAAAAAGTATAATAGATATTGAAAAGATAAATACAAGTTGATTAGTTGAATGTCTTGTCTTCGTTTTAAAGTTTGAATGGTGGCTCTATGTCAATGTATATGGAAGTAGATACAGTTTGAAAATGAGTAAGTTGAAGGAGAATTTGAAGGGTCTCCCCATTGAAATACATGGGAAATTTTTGTTGGAAAAAGTTGAATAATTTTAAAAATATAAATGTTATAAATGAGAAAAATACAAGCAGTCAATTCCAAAAGACGAGGAATCTAATGGTGTTTGAATGGTTTTTCTAAGTTGAACCGTTTTGAAGGAGATAGACGGCGAAAAACGTACGGAATAAACCGGAATAATAACTAGAAAATGCATTTTCTGAAGAAACTGCAGTGTGAATGCTTGAATCTGAATGTATGCACTGAAATGAATTAATTGCTGAATTTTAAGTTAAAAATGTTGAATGAGATGAAAAATACAGAAATTTGTACCTGAAAACAAAAAAGCTGAACTGCTAAAAGCTGACAACCACAGAGAAGAAGTTGGAAAAGAGCTGAAAATGTTTTAAATGTAAATTAGAAAAACATAAGAAATGACAAAAGACTATTTAGAGTCAGAAAACATCTGAATGAATATTAAAAGTTCATATTCTTTGAATCACTGAATGACTAAAATGTGATCCCTCCACTTGGATCCACACAGTTTAAAAACTTTACATATCTGAGCTTTGAAAGACACGCTGTTGGAAAGAGAAGAACGATGGCTTCGTTTTGAGGGTAAAATGATGGCTGTAGAGCAAACACTGTGGACACAGCAGCTGTTGAAAGAGAAGTGTTCAAGATGAATCTTGGCAGAGTGAGAGAGAGCTCGTTAGGCAGGCAGGTGTGAGCCTGGTTGCTATAGTGACTGAGCCAGGGGCTCCATACACACGCACACAGACATGCACCTCACTTTTGCTGCTTAAAATGAACAGAAAAGTCAGGCGAAACAAATCCTTCCCAAATGAAAAGTACATGTCGTATTGACAAAATTCTTTCACCGTGAGCGGCAGCAATGTCTAGTCTACCTAATTCTCAGTTTTCATGCCTGTGGAGTTTATTATATGGATGTGGTGACAGTGTAAAGACAGCCTGCTCTTCTGATTTTCAAAGGAACTTTCTGAGCCACTTTAACATTGGAGTCTATGGAGGAGTTGGAGGGAGGAGGCTGTGCTTTGGTGACATTTATGAAAGAACCATAACACCTAGTACAATAGTAAACACATTGGATGAAAGAGGACAGCGATGGCTACGTTTTGAGGGTAAAATCATACCTGTAGATCAAACGCTGTGGACACAGCAGCAGTTTTAAAAAGATTTTAAGATTAATTTTTTTCGCTCCTCTCACTCTAGCAGTTCAGCTTTCTCACTCTAGCCCCAACATTCCGTCCCATACACACCCATTATAAACTCTGAAACGGCTGAAAAACATCATGAAACTTAAACTGGAACTGAAGAAAAGTATAACAGATATTGAAAAGATAAATACAAGTTGAATAGTTGAATGTCTTGTCTTCGTTTTAAAGTTTGAATGGTGGCTCTATGTCAACGTATGTTGAAGTAGATACAGTTTAAAGAGGAGTGAGTTGAATGAGGATTTGAAGGGTCTCCCCATTGAAATACATGGGAAATTTTGTTGAAAAAAGTTGAATAAAATTAAAAATATAAATGTTATAAATGAGAAAAATAGAAGCAGTCATGTCCTAAAGAAGTGGAATCTAACGGTGTTTGAATGGTTTTTCTAAGTTGAACGGTTTTGAAGGAGATAGACTACAAAACGCGTCTGGAATATATAATAAAATATAATAATAATAATAACTAGAAAATGCATTTTCTGAAGAAACTGCAGTGTGAATGCTTGAATCTGAATGTATGCACTGAAATGAATTAATTGCTGAATTTTAAGTTAAAAATGTTGAATGAGATGAAAAATACAGAAATTTGTACCTGAAAACAAAAAGCTAAACTGCTAAAAGCTGACAACCACAGAGAAGAAGTTGGAAAAGAGCTGAAAATGTTTTAAATGTAAATTAGAAAAACATAAGAAATGACAAAAGACTATTTAGAGTCAGAAAACATCTGAATGAATATTAAAAGTTCATATTCTTTGAATCACTGAATGACTAAAATGTGATCCCTCCACTTGGATCCACACAGTTTAAAAACTTTACATATCTGAGCTTTGAAAGACACGCTGTTGGAAAGAGAAGAACGATGGCTTCGTTTTGAGGGTAAAATGATGGCTGTAGAGCAAACACTGTGGACACAGCAGCTGTTGAAAGAGAAGTGTTCAAGATGAATCTTGGCAGAGTGAGAAAGAGCTCGTTAGGCAGGCAGGTGTGAGCCTGGTTGCTATAGTGACTGAGCCAGGGCTCCATACACACGCACACAGACATGCACCTCACTTTTGCTGCTTAAAATGAACAGAAAAGTCAGGCCGAAACAAATCCTTCCCAAATGAAAAGTACATGTCGTATTGACAAAATTCTTTCACCGTGAGCGGCAGCAATGTCTAGTCTACCTAATTCTCAGTTTTCATGCCTGTGGAGTTTATTATATGGATGTGGTGACAGTGTAAAGACAGCCTGCTCTTCTGATTTTCAAAGGAACTTTCTGAGCCACTTTAACATTGGAGTCTATGGAGGAGTTGGAGGAGGAGGCTGTGCTTTGGTGACATTTATGAAAGAACCATAACACCTAGTACAATAGTAAACACATTGGATGAAAGAGGACAGCGATGGCTACGTTTTGAGGGTAAAATCATACCTGTAGATCAAACGCTGTGGACACAGCAGCAGTTTTAAAAAGATTTTAAGATTAATTTTTTCGCTCCTCTCACTCTAGCAGTTCAGCTTTCTCACTCTAGCCCCAACATTCCGTCCCATACACACCCATTATAAACTCTGAAACGGCTGAAAAAACATCATGAAACTTAAACTGGAACTGAAGAAAAAGTATAACAGATATTGAAAAGATAAATACAAGTTGAATAGTTGAATGTCTTGTCTTCGTTTTAAAGTTTGAATGGTGGCTCTATGTCAACGTATGTTGAAGTAGATACAGTTTAAAGAGGAGTGAGTTGAATGAGGATTTGAAGGGTCTCCCCATTGAAATACATGGGAAATTTTTGTTGAAAAAAGTTGAATAAAATTAAAAATATAAATGTTATAAATGAGAAAAATAGAAGCAGTCATGTCCTAAAGAAGTGGAATCTAACGGTGTTTGAATGGTTTTTCTAAGTTGAACGGTTTTGAAGGAGATAGACTACAAAAAACGTACGGAATATATAATAAAATATAATAATAATAATAACTAGAAAGTGCATTTTCTGAAGAAACTGCAGTGTGAATGCATGAATCTGAATGTATGCACTGAAATGAATTAATTGCTGAATTTTAAGTTAAAAATAAAAATGTTGAATGAGCCTGAAAATACAGAGTTTTTAACCTGAAAACAAAAGTGCAGAACTTTTGAAAGCTGATGTTCACACAGAAGAAGTTGGAAAATAGCTGAAAAGTTTTTAAATTAAAATTTGGAAAACCTAAGAAATGAGAACAGAAAATTTAGAGTCAGAAAACATCTGAATGAATATTAAAAGTTCATATTCTTTGAATCACTGAATGACTAAAGTGTGATCCTCCACGTGGATCCACACAGTTTTAAAGCTTTACATCTCTGAGCTTTGAAAGACACGGTGTTGGAAAGAGAACAACGATGGCGACATTTTGAGGGTAAAATGATGGCTGTAGAGCAAACACTGTGGACACAGCAGCAGTTGAAAGAGAAGTGTTCAAGATGAATCTTGGCAGAGTGAGAGAGAGCTCGTTAGGCAGGCAGGTGTGAGCCTGGTTGCTATAGTGACTGAGCCAGGGGCTCCATACACACGCACACAGACATGCACCTCACTTTTGCTGCTTAAAATGAACAGAAAAGTCAGCCCCAAACAAATCCTTCCCAAATGAAAAGTACATGTCGTATTGACAAAATTCTTTCACCGTGAGCGACAGCAATGTCTAGTCTACCTAATTCTCAGTTTTCATGCCTGTGGAGTTTATTATATGGACGTGGTGACAGTGTAAAGACAGCCTGCTCTTCTGATTTTCAAACGAACTTTCTGAGCCATTTTAACATTGGAGTCTATGGAGGAGTTGGAGGGAGGAGTCTGTGCTTTGGTGACATTTATGAAAGAACCATAACACCTAGCACAATAGTAAACACACTGGATGAAAGAGGACAGCGATGGCTACGTTTTGAGGGTAAAATCATACCTGTAGAGCAAAACGCTGCGGACACAGTAGCAGTTTTAAAAAGATTTTAAGATTAATTTTTTCGCTCCTCTCACTCTAGCAGTTGAGCTGTCTCACTCTAGCCCCAACATTCCGTCCCATACACACCCATTATAAACTCTGAAACGGCTGAAAAATCATCATGAAACTTAAACTGGAACTGAAGAAAAAGTATAACAGATATTGAAAAGATAAATACAAGTTGAATAGTTGAATGTCTTGTCTTCGTTTTAAAGTTTGAATGGTGGCTCTATGTCAACGTATGTTGAAGTAGATACAGTTTGAAAATGAGTACGTTGAATGAGGATTTGAAGGGTCTCCCCATTGAAATACATGGGAAATTTTTGTTGAAAAAAGTTGAATAAAATTAAAAATATAAATGTTAAAAATGAGAAAAATAGAAGCAGTCGTGTCCAAAAGAAGAGGAATCTAATGGTGTTTGAATGGTTTTTCTAAGTTGAACGGTTTTGAAGGAGATACAGTACAAAAAACGTACGGAATATATAATAAAATATAATAATAATAATAATAATAAAGATTAGAAGAACAATACTGTGAATGCTTTTACAAGCATTCACACTAATAATAAAGATTAGAAGAACAATACTGTGAATGCTTTTACAAGCATTCACACTAATAATAAAGATTAGAAGAACAATACTGTGAATGCTTTTACAAGCATTCACACTAATAAAGATGTAGAAGAACAATACTGTGAATGCTTTTACAAGCATTCACACTAATAATAATAAAGATTACAACAACAATACTGTGAATGCTTTTACAAGCATTCACACTAACTAGAAAGTGCATTTTCTGAAGAAACTGCAGTGTGAATGCTTGAATCTGAATGTATGCACTGAAATGAATTAATTGCTGAATTTTAAGTTAAAAATGTTGAATGAGATGAAAAATACAGAAATTTTCACCTGAAAACAAAAATGCAGAACTGCTAAAAGCTGACATCCACACAGAATTTGGAAAATAGCTGAAAATGTTTTAATTGTAAATGAGAAAAACCTAAGTAATGAGAAAAGAAAATTCAGAGTCAGAAAACATCTGAATGAATGTTAAAAGTTCATATTCTTTGAATCACTGAATGACTAAAATGTGATCCCTCCACTTGGATCCACACAGTTGTAAAGATTTCAATCTCTGAGCTTTTAAAGACACGCTGTTGGATAGAGAACAACAATAGCTATGATCTGAGGGTAAAATGATGGCTGTAGAGCAAACACTGTGGACACAGCAGCAGTTGAAAGAGAAGTGTTTAAGATGAATCTTGGCACAGTGAGAGACAGAGCTCGTTAGGCAGGCAGGTGTGAGCCTGGTTGCTATAGTGACTGCACCCAATGGCTCCATACACACGCACACAGACATGCACCTCACTTTTGCTGCTTAAAATGAACAGAAAAGTCAGCCCGAAACAAATCATTCCCAAATGAAAAGTACAAGTCATATCGACATAATTCTTTCACCGTGAGCGGCAGCAATGTCCAGTCTACCAAAGTCTCAGTTTTCATGCCTGTGGAGTTTATTATATGGACGTGGTGACAGTGTAAAGACAGCCTGCTCTTCTGATTTTCAAAGGAACTTTCTGAGCCATTTTAACATTAGAGTCTATGGAGGAGTTGGAGGGAGGAGGCTGCGCATTGGTGACATTTATGACAGAACCATAACACCTAGTACAATAATAAACACGTTGGATGAAAGAGGACAGCGATGGCTACGTTTTGAGGGTAAAATCATACCTGTAGACCAAACGCTGCGGACAGTTTTCAGAAAAGATTGTAAGATTAATTCCCCGTCTCCTCTCACTCTAGCAGTTGAGCTGTCTCACTCTAGCCCCAACATTCCGTCCCATACACACCCATTATAAACTCTGAAACGGGTGAAAAAACATCATGAAACTTAAACTGGAACTGAAGAAAAAGTATAATAGATATTGAAAAGATAAATACAAGTTGAATAGTTGAATGTCTTGTCTTCATTTTAAAGTTTGAATGGTGGTTCTATGTCAACGTATGTGGAAGTAGTAGGAGTTTAAAAATGAGTAAGTTGAATGAGGATTTGAAGGGTCTCCCCATTGAAATACATGGGAAATTTTTGTTGAAAAAAGTTGAATAAAATTAAAAATATAAATGTTAAAAATGAGAAAAATAGAAGCAGTCATGTCCTAAAGAAGAGGAATCTAACGGTCTTTGAATGGTTTTTCTAAGTTGAACGGTCTTGAAGGAGTAGGACTTCAAAAAACGTACGGAAGATGATATAAAAAAAATAATAATAAAGATTACAACAACAATACTGTGAATGCTTTTACAAGCATTCACACTAATAATAATAAAGATTACAACAACAATACTGTGAATGCTTCAAGCATTCACACTAATAAAATAGAAAAATAAAGATTAGAAGAACAATACTGTGAATGCTTTTACAAGCATTCACACTAATTATTTATTATAAGGAAAAGCCTTCATCTTATGCAAAACATGAACTTAAGCTTTCCCGTTCTGTTAAATCTAGAATTGAATATAATATATCCTTCTTTTTGCATACAAAGTCCTGAATGGTCAAGCCCCATAGTATAATTTCACCCCACTAGAGCTCTTCGCACTTAGACTACAGGCTCTCTTGTAGTTTCTAGACATTTTAGAACTGGATGTATTGGGCTCCCGTGGAACAAGCTCCCAGTTTGGGTTTGGGTGACAGTCACTATCTCTACTGCTTGGACTCAGCTTCAAACTTTACTTTTTGATTAAGTTTAGAGGTGGATCAGGTGACCTGGAACTATACTGTTACAGGCTCAGATCACTGCCAGAATCTTCTTCTCTGTGAAACTCTTAAACAAGCCTCTAACTTTCATCTCACCAAGGCTTATGATCCTACCTCCGTATATTCTTTGAAGCCAAGTAGGGTTCTAATCCTTTATTTATTCAGGTAAAAATCTCATTGAGATTTAAAATCTCATTTCCAAGAGAGACCTGGCATCATGGCAACAAAAGTCACATACCACATAGGTATATAACATTTAAAACAAATACAATATCCCATAGAACATGTATAAAATATACAATAACAGATCAAATTAAGAGTACATTAAAAACAATCACACTGAGTAAAAGAGCTGTTCTCTCGTTCCTTTAAGACAGACTTAAACTCTCCCAAGGTAACCAATTCTGATAATTTCAGTTCCTTCTGCAGATTATTCCAGGAAGCAGGGGCAGCGTATTTAAAAGCCTTTTTCCCCAATTCTGTTCTGATTTTAGGGACAATCAATTGTATGGTATTGTGAGAACGAAGGCTGTATTGGTTGTGGTTTCTACACATATAAACACATAAATAAGATGGAACCAGCCCAAGGAGAGATTTATAGATAAAGATCAACCAATGGGAGAGTCTGCGAATATGCAAAGATGGACATTTAGCAGCAGCATACAAAGAACAATGATGTACACGATTTCCATAGCCAGTAATAAAACGTAAAGCACAATGGTACACAGTATCCAACCTCTTTAGGTAGTGGGCAGGTGCATTCATAAAAAGCAGGTCACCATAATCCAATAAAGGTAAAAAAGTTGCATGAATCAAGTGTTTTCTCACTTGGAGGGGGAAACAGGATTGATTTCTAAAAAAGTAACCTAGTTTTAGTTTTAACTTTGACACAAGCCTTTGAATGTGAGTTTTAAATGACAAATTCTGATCTATAATGATCCCTAGATACTTGTAAGATGTGACCATTTCAATTTCAGTTCCTTGAATTGTTTTAATCTTAGGAGAGACGTAGCTAACAACTCTTTGCCATTTGAGAATAACATGAACTTGGATTTCTCTGGATTTAACACCAACTTAAGTTGAGTTAAATGGGACTGAACGACATCAAAGGCAGACTGCAGAAATTGCAGGGATTGTGCTACTGAAGGGGATGAACAATAAATAATTGTATCATCTGCATAAAGATGAAATGCTGCATTTGACAAATTATCGCAAAGGTTGTTTATGTAAAGAGAAAATAGCAATGGCCTAATATGGAGCCCTCGCGGAACTCCTTTGGATACTGGGAGAAAAGAGGAAGAAGACCCAGCAGCATGGACACACTGTTTTCTTGCTGACAAGTAATTTGAAAACCAACTTACAGCATTTACAGATAGACCAATATTGTTTAGTCTATTTAATAAAATAGCGTGGTCAACTGTATCAAAAGCCTTTGACAAGTCAAGAAAAAGAGCAGCACAGTATTTTTGCAGTCCATTGAATCAACGATGTCATTAACCACTTTAATAGCAGCAGTTATTGTGCTGTGTTGTTTTCTGAATCCTGACTGATGTTGGGAAAGAACTGAATTTTTGTCCAAAAAGTCTTTCAGTTGTTCACTAATGAACTTTTCTAGAACTTTTGCTAGAACACACAATTTAGATATGGGCCTGTAGTTATTAACATCTGAAGGATCACCTCCTTTCAGCAAAGGGAGAACATAGGCAGATTTCCATATTACAGGGATCTCACTGTTCGAGAGGCTAAGATTAAAATGTAAGTTATTGGTTCTGCTATAAAATCTGCAGCCAACTTAAGAAAATAGGGATCAAGTTGATCTGGTCCTGCAGATTTATTTAGATCCAACAGATTTAAAGCCCTATGGACCTCAAAAACATTTAGTGGAGAAAAACTGAAGGGTTGGACCACAGATTCAGTTTGAGCGGTTGCAGAGAGAGCCTCTTGTTGATTAAGTTCTTTTAAATCTGGATATAAAGATTCAAATAGAGATCCTGAAGAAACAAAATGCTCATTAAAGCTGTTTAGAATGTCACATTTCTCTGTTAGAGTGCAGGAGTCTTTTACAACAAAAGTTGGCATCTCATTTGTAGTTATGTCCCCATAAGAAGATTTTATTATTTTCCAGAATTTTTTAGGATCGTTCAAATGTTTAGTAGTTTTTGAAAGATAGAATTCTGATTTGGCCTTTTTAATTAAGGAAGTTGAACGGTTTCTGAGCTGTCTAAAAATCAGCCAATCCGCTTCGGATTTAGTTTTTCTGGCCTTAGCCCAGGCAGCATCCCTTTTTTTCAGTAGACTGGAGAGCTGAGGAGAAAACCAAGGGTTGTTTCTGCATTTTACTCTAAATTTGCGCATGGGGGCATGTTTATTTATAATTTTGATAAAAGTGTCATAAAAATAATTCCATGCCAGCTCAAGATCAGTTATCAGGTAGATTCTATTCCAGTTATAGTCCCATAAATCATGAAAGAAAGCTTGCTCACAGAAATGCTTAAAATCTCGTTTAAAAACTATTTGTGGCCTTGATTTTGGGAGCTTCGATTGCCTCACTACAGCTACCACACAGTGATCACTGATATCATTTGCAAAAACCCCAGTATGAGAATATTTATACGGCATATTAGTTAAAAATAAATCAATAAGTGATGATTTTTCTGGGCATTTAAGATTTGGACGAGTTGTACTGTAAATTAGTTGTGTGAGATTATATGAATCACACATGGATTTAAAACTGTCTGAGGCAGAGGACAACCAGTCCCAGTTGAAATCTCCGGCCAGCACAATTTCGTTAAAATCTAAAGTAGATAGTTTTTCACTAAGTGAAACTAAAGCCTTGCTACTAGCCGAGGGGGGTCTATAACAGCCCACAATGGTAATAAAATAGCCCTTGAAAAGTTGGAGCTTGAGTGCAAGAAGTTCAAACTGTTTACAAACAGATACAGATGAATCGACAGTTACATGGAATTTACTTTTTACATAATTGCAACACCGCCACCCTTTCTGGGGCGGTCATAACGAAAGATTATAGCCCGTTATTGCAATGTCTTTGTCAGTAATTGATTTTGTAAGCCAGGTTTCTGATAATATAAGAATATCGGTATCTAACTCTTTCATCCAAATTTTCACAAAATCAAGTTTGGGAAGAAGACTTCTGACATTTAAATGAGTGATACCAAGACCTGTTCGAGTTTTAAAATCACAAGGAGTACTTAAGCATTTGCAATCTGGACCGGGATTAGGTTGCACATTTCCAGATAAAAGAAGTAGAAGAACAATAAAACATTTTCTTTTCACAGATCTTTTTTGTAGGATTACAGACTGATTTCTCTTAGTGCCCAATCTCTTTGGGCTAGGGTTAGGCCTAGTTAGTATTTAGATGGAAGACTGGCTAGTAATACCAGGAGTGGTTAGACATTCTAGGATCTTTACCTTACAACATGAGGGGGACTGTTTTGCTGGGTGCTATATAAATTGAATCTCCTGTAATTTGTGTTCCTTGTTGTTGGTGCTTTTGTTTTTTTCTTTTTTCTGTCTACTTTTCCCCTTTAACTCCCAAAAGGATATAGCAGATTGCAAAGAATTTAAAAGCCCCAAATTACCATCACATTCATGCTCAAATTTCATACAAGGCTGTGAATGGCTTCAACCGATTTGTGATGTCATAAATTTCGATTATGATACACATGAAACTTGAGTAGGTTGCCTCAACAGGAATGCGACTTTTGTAAAGTCCCATTATTTCTACTGGAGTCAGATTACTAGCCCTCCTCCCTCCCCCTTTCACTGTCTAATCATCTGGCCTCATTAGGCCCGGGTTCTCCATTAGGGGCCTGTGGCTTGGCACAAAATGGCCGCCCTCAGGCCCTCCTGCTGCCTGGCAAGGAGCTGCAAAATAGTGAAACTGCTTTGTGATGTCTCCACCGCCCCAGCAGATCTATCCATCACCTCACCGTTTATCACACTCGTCCACTGGCAGGACTATCCATCAGAACCTAAAGTGTCAGGGCCCACTGGAAAACTCAGCAGCTCCGGTGGTAAATAAAGGAGAGACACAGCAGGAGAGCAGAGGAGGAGATGGTAGGAGGGAGGGAGCAAGAGGAAAGACAGAAAAAAAAGGGAAAGGATCGAGAAAGGTGTCAGGGGAAAGAGTGAGGGGGAAACAAGGAAAAAGAGGAGCAGATATGAAGGAAGAGAGAGAGAGCTTGAAATAAGCGAGGGTGGGATCAAGGAAGGTTAAAAATGAAAGGGAAACCTGGAAGAATAGAAAAAGAACTGAGAGAGCAGGAGAGAGGAGAAAGGGGAAAATAAAGGCAAAAATAGAAAAGCAAAGACAGACAAATACTGTCCTGAGTACAAACAATCAAGTATGTCTTTGTTAAAAACGTAGAAAAAGATATAGTGTACAGATAAAAATGCACTTACAGGCTGCAAACTTTTTTTATTTCTGAATATGACTGAACAAAGATGACACGCTGGATTTAAAGCTTCTACACACAAATGCGTGTAAATCACGCATATTTTATTATTATTACCTTTTTTCATTATATAAAGCTTATCACAACACTGTGGTAAGGCTGAATTCTGCATGTAAAGAAAACAATAGTAAAATAGTAAATAGTAAAATGAAAACAATAATAAATCAGAATGTGTAATGTGTGTAAACTTTTAATTTAAATATATTCCAATATTCCTTATCCTGTCTTAAATGATAATATATTTCTGTGACAGGGACTTCTGTCATTGCTGGACGTCAGCACTTACGTTCTAGTTTCTTGTTACTAGAGGAGACCGGAGAACCTGAAATCTGGATTGTTTGTTCCAGTGCAGTGAGTTTGATCGACCATATGCACCTTGAACTGCGCCCATCTTCTTTTTTTTCTTGTAGTCTGTTGTTTATTTCATTTAAACTGTGACAAAGTGGGTGAAAACACCATTTGCGCAGAGTTTAGGCCTGTCATTCTTAGTTAACATTCTTGTTTCTATTTATCTGTTCCTTATCTTTATTCTGTAGTTTGCAAACATTTACGATCCTGAGTGTGTTTATGTTTTTCACTTTTACAGATTACTTAATATAACACCATTTCACCATCATCATTCATTTAAATCAACTTTGACAAGTTTGTTAAGTTAACATTTTATTTATTTTAGCTGTTAGTTGTCCAGTTTACTTTGTTTGAACTCACCCTACTTACCTGTGTTCCACAAGCAAAATTAGGAAGTGCTGCTTCACTGCTTCCTGTTTAGTGCTGACATCACAGGAAGGGAGCAGGTGAAGAGGGGGAAGAAAACTGTTGTAATTTAATAAAGTCAATTTTAGGGTTTTGTTTGCTTGGGAGTTATATGTATTGTTGTAAAATGTAATGGCTGCACCTTAGAAGTGTGTTTTATTGCTGATTTTAAAAAAAACAAACTGTTGTCATTTCAGTATAATTTTAGTGCTCACAGATCCAACAGCGAGTGGTTCCCGTTACTCATCCAGTCTGAGGAAGCACCGATTGAAGTGTTTGTGTATTTATTAATTTCTTTTAAGTAATTGTGCATTTTATGTATATTATGGTTTTATATTGTTACAAATATTTTATATTTGAATTTTATATTTTTTTATTAAAGTTTGTACGTTGTTCTTTGGTTGTTGTTTTTTTAACTATGGACGTAAAGTCTGTCAATAAAGATTGATTGATTGTTCAGTGGAAACAGGTTGGAAAGCCTTTCATGCTTCTTCAGCTGGACTTTCTCCTGCCTTCTTGCCTTAGAGGTGCAGGCTTCTCTCAACTCTGAAAATGTTTGTCTTTACAGTGATGGCAGTATTAAGGTGGTATTCAGACTGTATTCAGATTGCACAGTCATTTGTTTAGAATGATTCTGACTGAATATAAAACACTTGTAAGAACAAAGCAGGCCAATGTGCCCGTTTCTTAAATCCAATGGTAAATTTGCATATGCACTTGATTTTTGTGGAATGTAAGAACATTTCCACATACATCTTATTATAATGATTGTAGTACATATATGCATATACAGTATCTCTCAGCAGAGAACATTGCAAAAACATTGTACAGCAACACATACATATTAAATATTACTTTTTAACATTATTAACATCTATATATTTTTAGAAACATTTATTATAAATTCCAGTCTGTTGATTTTTGTGTTCATCATCTCCCTACAAATGTTAAGTTCTCCATTTGTGTTGGTTTCATCTGTCACATTCCACATATACAACCCATTAAACAAAATAAGTTTTATGAGTGTTTCATGAATGGCTGTGAGACCATATATTGCCTATACGTAACTTAATGGTCACCAAAAACGTATTGGTTGAGTCACATATATCCTTTGTTGCTTCACTTTGTTGAGTCAGATCCAGCACGTTGAAGCTTTTGTTGTCTGTCTGTTCTTCAGCTATGTTGATGTTGTGATCTGCCTGCAACTATTCACTGGGAGCTGAGTGCAGCGCTGAACTTGAGGTTTAGAAAGAGCGGGGATGGTTGAGCGGGGCTAATTTATGGGGCATACACAAAGTTAGAAGGTCTGCACTGGTGACAAAGGAGTGTATGGGCATTAGCTCACTCATTGAGCAGGCAACTGTGCCTTAAGGCTAAATACAAAACCCTGGGTTTGACTATGACCTGGGTTTTTTTTTCCTGTGTGTCTTTCAGTCTCTGTTTCCTCTGACTGCATTGTATAATAAAGATAAATAAGGCCTACAACAGCAGATACTGCTGAAATAACTCAACACATGCACGATGAATTAGCACATTTTGTTCACTGTCCCCAGAAGATAGATACCAATCATTAGCTAATTATAATTTTAGCACTGCCTTAGTGTCTTCCTAATAAAAGTATTAAAAATCATGTGAAAAACCTTTTAGCACTTTTGCTTATGAACAAGTAGGCTTATCTGCAAATAACTTGACTAATTAACGAATCTCAGTCAACTACCAGACTAATCCAGTGTAAATGAATTAATATAAATTAAATTAAAGTTTGAATATTAAATTGTTATCATTTCCTCTAGAGTAACTGGACGTGGACACCTGGTCTGTACTCACTAATGCTAAGGTCACCAGAGCTGTTTCTCCTACAGTGGTCATCATAGCTAGGATTATGCACTTGAATTGGGAGAGGTAAGAAGACTGAATTCGGTTGACTGCAATCTGCCATATCCTGCCATCTAACGACAGTATTTTACCCACTGGAAATGAAAGTGCTTCTAAACAGTGTTTACCAAGTTTTCTTTGAACTATCTTTGGAGTTCACAGAGGAAATGTCTGTTTTTTTTTCTTAAACTTGACACAGTTGCAGTAAAGACACAATTAGAGGCTTCTTCCTTATAATACTTCTCAAGCCAAACAATTTCAGACGTATGATGTAGAATAAAATTGTGACATAACAGTACTTCAAAATGATACTTCATACAGCACTTAAGGACATGTTCTTGATTACATTCAACCACTGTAATTACTTTCCAGTCTCTTTCATCCATTCTGAACCCAACAGTGTCTTTTATCTCTCTCTCTTTTTAAAATTACTGCTGGTTTATGCTGCCACACCAGTAAAGGTGGCCTCTCTCCCAGTGGACTCACTTGGAACTGTTTCCGGAATGGCACAGATGGGCTGTGAGACACTTACTGATCCTGACCCAAATCTAACACCCCTCAAGGTCACTGGGACCACACGTGTGTGTATAAGTGTAAGTGTGTAAGTAAGGCTTGCTCAATACAGATGTTTGGAAAAGGCATTCATTATGCTTTTAATCACCATTTCGACGTACGTAAAGATACAGAGATTCTTCCTTGGGGTCAGAGTTTATGACCTTCTGCTGACAGGACAGCAGCGCTGACCTTTACTAGCGATGGAAGCTGACATCCTTCTGAAATGTCAAGCTTAATGTCAGAGCGTGAACCTGGGCCAGGGGTCAGCATGTCACTCTCCAAGCACTGGACTGTGGCTAAAAAAAGCTGCATTTGACATTCGTCAGCCTGGAAGACACAATCCACCTTTACACAGTCAGTTAGGTACTTATCAGTGACCGCTGCGTTTTTTTACTTGATTGTGTAAGCTGCAGTGTTAGCTCGTCTCAGCCTTCATTGCTTATGATGACATGGTAATAAAACCACAGTAGGTATATGCTAGTATCTTCTTCACCTTGTTGCTGAGTGATAGATTATGTTGGCCAGAAGCAATCAGTTTGCCTTAGTATGAAGACTGGACGCAGGGAGCTGTATCTGCAGGCCAACATTTTCCAAGGGCAAATTAAAAACAGACTACACAGAGAAATTCTATTTTATTTATTGAAAAAAGAAAAAACATTGTCATCAGTGCCTTGATATTGTGCTGTGATATTTATGGTCAACAGAGGGGATGGGCTGCTTGCCAAAGCTTCTTTAAATTCCTTGTTTTCTTCTAACTTTGTGTTGTGTATGATATGGTACAAAATACATTAAGCTACTTTGGAAATTCTTTTAATACAGTAGCTGAAATAATAATGATAATAATAATAATAATAATAATAATAATAATAATAATAATAATAATAATAATAGGATTGAAACTGATAATTAACAATATATATCATTACTACCTGACCCTACTGATTCTCTTCCAGATGCAAGAGAGCTTTTGTATCTATCCACCTGGCAGTGGAGCTGAATCACTCTGTTAGGCTGTTTAAAGGAAAACTCTACCAGAAGCCAACAAATTTCAATTTATTTCACTCTGCAACTTCACCACTAAAATATTTTGAAGCCACCTTGGCCATGTTCAACTTTCTTCCTGTTTGAATGCCAGTTTTCTCTCACCACTGTTTCCAAACGGTTACACAGGGTATTAATGAGGAAGATTTATAAACTAGAGTGTGAATCGCATGTAACCTTGCCTGAAAGTTATTCATCATATCATAAAGTGTCAATTTATACCACGTAACTGTCCGATCAATATTTAATATTTGATGAGACAGTCACTCTAGGCTCGTTGTTTACAAGGGAGGTGATGGAAAAATTTGCTAATACAACATCATCACAATGTTATACATTTTTCTTGAAATGTTTGCCAGATAAATAAATAATCTGTTAAATGTTCTTAAAGTCTGATAGGTAAAAGTAAGAACTTAAAAATAAAATCAAGTATTGATTCAAAAACATTTCATGTGCTTCTGTTTTTCTTTCTTTTTGTCTTCATCTGCTCCCTGTTATTCCTCCCAAGACACAGAACAGCTGCTCAAGGTCATCCTCACAGTCTCCTCCCTTCTTTCTCCTGCCAAAGCGCTCCTCTGAAAAAAGGAGAAGACAGAGAGAAGTAAAGAGAGACGGGAGTAAAAGTCCTGAGTAAGCGTCGCCTGCTGAGAGAAGTTTTTCCCCTCTATCAATCCTCTGTTGGCGCCTGGCTCCCTCACCTTGTTAGCTAATTGAATAAATGAAAGATTGCTCTGTGCTCCTTGGGCACTGCGTGTCCCTTTGATTTTGTGTTTTTTTTTAAACTTCTCAATGTTCCTTTCTGTCTTTTCTGTTCTCCCCCGCCAATTTCTATGTTGAATTCGCATAAAAATAACATTACAGTAATGTCACTAGAAGTAATGTGTGTCCATGCTGATCTGCGTGTGTGTGTGTGTGTGTGTGTTTGTGTGTGTGTTTGTGTTTGTGTGTGTGTGTGTGTGTGTGTGTGTGTGTGTGTGTACTCCTGAAGGAACAGGTTTTTTTAATGACACCTCCAGATGTTCTCATGACGAGTGGGGTCGAGTGGGAATGAGGGAAAGAGGGGCGGAAGAAGAGCGAAAAAAGTATATTTTAGAGAACATTATGAGGAAGAAGGAACCAAGACTGGGCAGGAGAGGTGAGGAGGAGAAAAGAAAAGCAGAAGAACATGAGCACAGAGAAAAGATGGAACGAGACTAAAAATAAATTCCTGTTTTATCCTTATTCAAACTTCTCCGGGGAGCATTGAGACAATCAACAGAACTTCTTTAACTCTTGCTGCAAATGATACACCCCATATGTGTGTTTGTGGTGTGTGTAATGCTTTAACAATAATGAAACAGTATTAAACACTGATGCCGAGAGTCTATTAAAGTGCTCTCACCTCAGTCCTGGACTCCACACTGATTACAACCAGCCACAGTAGTGCAACATAAAGCACTGCCATCCATTAATTTGAATCTTAATGGCGCGTTCACACCAAATGCAAAGGGAATTTTCACATGTTGTTATTTGGGTAAATTCAGTCCACTTGGAAATCCATGACTATTTACTGCTAACAGCCACTGGGACATGAAGAAGTGCTGATAACTGGAAAAGAGTTATAGTGACAGATTTCCACAACTTACCAGCTTTCCAGAACTTTTCTCCAAGCTCCCTCCTTTTTCTTGTCTTTCTCTAAAAGCAAATTTGAACCAAACACCTCCAAATGCCCTCAAATGGCATCAACAAGCTTGTCGTCTGTTTCTGATTATCAGTGGCGCCCAAAGGGAATCCACAGTCTGTGGGAGAATTTCAGCTAGTAGGTTTTTATTTTTATTGTACGATGGACAATACGTGTTAATGATCATCAATATAAAGCAGTAATCAAATATGTAAAGTGTGAAAATGCAATGTTTTACCAAAGCTGCTAATTTTCATCTGCAGTGCCAATCCATGTCACATAAAACTTTATAATAAGCAAATAAACAAATATAAATGACAAATCAGACAGCAATGAGCTAAAGTCCCTCCAGCCATGGTCTTTTCATACTGTGTTTTTAAAATAATCTTTGATTATTATTTTATTTCACATTTCTCCCGTTCCCAGGGAACTGTTGCTCCCATCCCTAGTCTGGTCCACCAATCACATTTCCCCTGACACATACAGCATCTGCATCCTGCGATGTTCAGTTGTGATTTTGGAGGAATGCAGTGGAGTACATTTGCAGTGGGTGAAAACCTCTTTCTGTTCTCTCTCCTAACAGAAGAGTGTATGTAAATATTTGTGGGGCCATAAATTGACAATGTTGCCACCTTCCATGGCAAATAGGAAAGAGGACTATTTATACATATGAAACTCCATTCCTAAACTGAAACACTACAACATCTTACTGTATGTATGAACCACATTTGGATTTTTCTTTTTAATTTGTGGTTCTTAGAAACATGACATGAAAACTCCACAGCTGACATATTAAATGTGCAAGGTTGCAATATGTTCTGATGGTCAGGGCAGGCTGTGCTTTTCTATGTTAAGAATAGTATAAGCTGTAAATAGATTAATCAGTCGTGTGTCAATGACTCAAATTAACACTCTCAGCTCTAATGTCCTTCACTATAATTGGAACATATAGACTACCATCTGCAGTGTTTTATGACAAACTGAATACTCTTATTAAAGACTGTGGTACAAATAATGAGGCCATTTTATTAGGGGACTTCAATTTACATTTGAAAAATAAAGTAAAATGAAAAGCATTAAAAAGGGTAACAAGCAGCCTTTATTTCCAACAGGTTATTGAAGGATCAACTAGAATCTCAGAAACTCTCGTTGGCTTGGCTTTTACAGTCTGGAAAATGCAATCAATGAAATAAACTGTAGTGATTTTTTTTTTGCATAAAAGCCTGGATAATAGCTATAATGCTTTCATGACTGTACTTCAGAGAACTATGCATAGATTTATTTATTTTTTTAGAAAAATGAAAAGTAAAACAGGTTAAATAGACTTTTTACCTTGCTTTAATGGAAATATACTTTCACTTATGAAACCAAAGGACCATGCTCTAAAGGTACCTCTTTAGATAAAGCACAAAATGGCAGGCTTTTATTTATTATACTGAGAAATAAGGTTGTGAAAGAGCTCAGAAAGGCCATGGCAGCATTTTTATTCATGTCAATAGCAAAGCAAAGGGAAATGCTAAAGAAGACTGGCAGAATTAACAGGGGAAACCAATGCAATTTATAAATCCATAGAACTAAATACAGGTTGGAGATATGGGCTAGACTGGTAATCTGGCATACTGGGCACTTTCCCGGTGGGCCGACACATTTTTGGGTCAATGGGCCAGCCTGAAGGGTTGCTGCGCACTGGCCGTGCAAGCGCTGAAAGCAGCACATTCGTTTATTTTCAGAACTGACGCTGCATTGCCCAGTCAGATCTATTAACCCAGTGGTTCCCAAACTTTTTTTGCCAGGCCCCCCTTTTTTACAAGAAAAATGTTCGCTTCATCTCCTGCTTTGCATTTGTGTGGGAGCCACGTCAAAAACCTGTCCACAGTGTCCAAGCGCTCTTTTTTTTTCTTTTTTCTTTTCATACCACGCCCCCCCTGCAATGGCTCTGTGCCCCCCCTAGGGGGCGGGCCCCACACTTTGGGAACCTCTGCATTAACCTGACTGGCCCCTCCATTACCTCATGAAGCTTGTAGAAAAAGTTTGTGCAGAACTAAAATTGTGCAGAAAAGTACTGGAATCAGTACTCATCACCAGGCAGAATACTTGGTTTAATGTGTTTTGCATGTTTATTTTGTTGCTTTTAGTGTCTTAGGTTTTCTGCACAATTATTGTTTTATTTAATTTTTTTTTTTTTTTTTGTTTAAAAATTTGATTGGTGTGTTTACCCTGCTAGATTTAATGATTGAATAATTCGGCTTTCTGAGTATCATGACAAAAGGCTGCAAGAACTAACTTGCAGCTGGGGCAGGTTAGGCCATTTTGGTGGCTGTAATTTGGAGCTTCAGGCCTGAACTACAAGTAACATAAGAAAGACGAGCACAATGGACACCAGAAAGACATCAGAGTGGGATGCCAGAGGAGAAGCTGTGCTGCTATGGCTGCCTTGCTGCCATGCTGCCAACTAGAAAAAGAGGTCCAAAGCTTCAGTCAGATCTTGATTAACCTGTTCTGTCTCCTTGCACTGCAACTAGTGTCAGGACAACAAGAGTTGCAAAGGGCCATTCAAGATAATTGGAATACTTTTAAAATAATTTTTCCTGAGTTAAGTTGGCGTTTAAAAGCATTTAACTGTTTTTGTTGGTTTTTGTCACTTCTTTTTTATTTGAAGGTACTTCTGTTTTAATTGGTTATTCTTTTATTTACTGTGGGGTAAATTGAAATACATTTTTTCCTAAAACATACAGAGAATCAGACTGGACTTACACTAGTCACAGATAGTTAATCTGTGACAATGATTTTGATATGTTTTTATTGGACCTGCAATGCCCCTGTGTTTCATAACCGTGTTGTTTTGTACAGACTGTAGAAACATGGACAACCTAGTAAGAAATATTACTTCACTGCTGAGGTTGAAAAAGATAAAAGCTTACCAGCCTGAAAGTGACATTAATATGATTGGTGTCCACTCATTTTCTCCCTCTGCTGAAGAGATGATCCACATGTCTTTATTAAGGATTTCAGCAATTCTGAAGTCAAATTAATTAGCAATAATCCTGAAGACTGGCTATAGCAATGTCCAATTAGGTGACATAGCCAATGCAAACCGAATTACACAGTCTTCACTTGTATTTTAATCACATGAATATGGATAATTATCTTCCTTTGGGCAGCACTTTTCTAAAGTAAAGTAAAAAAGAAAAAAACTCACTTCACTCAAGAACCCCCCCCCCAACTAACTATAGCAAGCACATTTGAATAAAACTGTGTTTAATAGATGTTTCCATTACCTTTGTGTGTGTTCAAAACATATTTACGTATTAGCAAGATTATGGTATATTATGGGAAACAGAAATAATTTACATGATTTGTACCACTTCAAGTCATCCCGTTAAGTGACATGGCTGCAAAGGAAGCATTAAGGAATTTAAGCAGATGTTATTATGGCGGCCATGCTGGTGTGTCTGGGTCACTTCGTCCAGTTAGGGAGTTAGTAGAGTAGTAGACTACTCAACCATGAGCCTGGTTTTACACTTGTTTAATCCAGCAAAAAGGAGATAACTAATAAAAAATACACAGAAACTAGTTTGACTGCAGTACATACTGTAATGTACTCACATGTTTTCTTACTGACCACTCAAAGTACTAGTTACATTTACCCATACATTCATTCATACTGTGCACTTTAAATCAAATCCACCAGTCTGTACATGTAAATGTGTTGATTTGAGCTGCCCTCAAAAACAGAGTCTTCCTCTCTGGTGCCATTTTCAACCAACTGTTTGAAAAACATGAATGCATTTCCCTTCCATGATAAAGCAATGCCCTCTACAGGAAAAGCAAGAGTACCTCATCCTCTCTTTCTGTGCTTCTACTTACAGTCCACTTAGATTTTACACTCGCACCTCTGATGCAGATGAATAGAGCCATCATTGCAGGAGAAAACTATTTTTTTTATTGCTAATTAGTAGTTTGCTGCCTCAAAAACACTGAGTTACAACAGTGTCCAATACAGTCAATGTTAATCCTGTTCACATCTTTTAAAGATGGCTTCATTTGCCAATTACCAAGTTACTTCAAGTGTTACAAGAGATGCTAGTCCTAGCAAATGAGCCTGCATACATTTAAATCACCATGCGTCGGCTGTTATTTTCATTAGAGTCTACAATAAAACAGCATCCCCATGATGAGTAATCAGAGTCCGTCCATTCCTGCTGTAATACTCCTGCAGTAATTCCAGGCTGACTGCAGCCACAGAGATGACACCTTAACCTGGGAAGTGACTTGGTAATACAGACGAGACATCATTTGCTTCGAGGCTTTTACCTTGAAGGAACAAAAACATATTTTGAAAATAACCCTTCACTCTAGTTTCTGCCTCTAAGTGGTAAATGTAAGACCTTTATACGAGTCTCGAGATGGAAATGATTTGCAAAACACATGCTGTTTCTGCTTTCAAATGATGTACTTGAAGTTACAGAGCACCTTAATGGTTTTCGGAAAATGCCACTTTTGTGTTGGAGTGCTGTGAAATGTGTACGCGCTTCTTGTTTTATGGATAACTTTCTCTCCTCGCCTCCTCTCTCCTGCGCATTAGAGGAAAAATGTGTGTTGCCTATAGCTGTGTCGGCGCATCGGGGGAATGTCGCATGCTTGTGTATGTGAGAGTCTGCTCTGATAGCGTGTCAGACTGAATTAGCCTCCGTTTGGCGTGAGCCTGGCACACACTGCTGCCTGCCCTCTGCCCACCACCCCACATATGTGCCCCAGATTAGAATTAATAACCAGCACTGTCAATCATGCTTTAATCACAATAGCTTTGCATTTAGGGGGCACTGGGAGGTCACAGACATCTGGGCTTTAGGATGGCCAATCTGGAGCAGCTAATAAGGCAAGTTTGCACAAGTGTGTGTGTCTGTGCACCCCTGATGGACTCATTTTGAGTGTTGGTGGTGGCAGCTGCTCAGGTGAGCCCCAGAGACTGACAGGAGGACTACAGGATGTTTTAAAGTGCAGGACAAAACAAAACAAAAAACAAAAACAAAAAAACCACCACACTAGCTGGAAAATACAAAACAGATTAGTGCATAAACTTTATGTTTTTGTCTATCTGAATGGATCAGTATTATGAGTAATATGTGGACCAATGACAGGACATCAGTTACCGCAAAAGACCAGCAATGTTATTAGCAGCCAGCAATATTATGTACATACTGCATTCTCAAGTCCAAATGTCATGGGAGGTATTTCACTTCTGATATTATTTATTTGACCTTTCCTAGATGACGGTCCTTCCAAGGAGGAGGAGAGCATCTGGGAGCAGACAGGTAATCTGTACAGATGGAAGGATTTAGAACACTTAAGGCCCATCAGTGGCCAAGAAGTTTCTTCAAAACAGCTTCTTGAAAAAGCACTACATACCATAGACTGTATGTAAAGATTGTTTTAGCCACTATGACACAACCCTCTATTGGCAGACTGTGCTTCAAAGCCTTAGTGATAGAGTTTTGGCCAGTATTATGGAGTCGTGAAGCCAGTAGATGAGATTTAGATTAGTGGGTGCAGTGCAGGTTATCAGCTAATGCTGATATCAGCAAGCTGAATTCATAAACTGTATGGATAGAGTGTAAGGAAGTAAAAATGAGGCAATTTTATATTACAGCAAAAAATGCTGTAAGTGACGCCACTCAGTGGACAATGGTCGAATTAGACTTGAAAACAAAGTGAATACTGGGGCCAATTTCATGCATTCATGAGCCAAGCTTCTTGTGACAGAACCTTTTGGCCAAGTCTGTGAATATTTTAATTTGGATGTACAGTTGACATTTTCATTTTACTGTATTAAAGTTCTGTTTGATGCTTGAAAAGTTCTGTGGTGGATGGATAACAAAAGATCACTGTTCATCACCCATTTCCACTAAACAGATGGCACAGGTTTGCTCACTTCACTGTTATTTTGTATTAATGACACAGAACATCTCCCAACCTGGTAACACAAATTAACTCTTTACCCGGTAGGTTTAAATGTTTTTTTTTTTTTTTTAATTTGTGAACAGTGCAATAAAAGTGATTGCATGGTTTTGTTAGTCATGAATATACCACCAATGTTTCACCTCAATATACAGATACAGAGCAGTATATGAAGCAATATTTGTGCATCTAAAGCCATTTACAGATTCTTTGTAAGAAAACTGAAAAAAATGTCATGAAGAACTTCAAAAAATCTCCAATGACTGGTTTTCTGAATACTGTAGACCTGCCATCAGCTGTACACTTTTGACAACACTAAGGGACTTCAAGACGTTTCTGTATGAAGGGACGGTGTGTGTGCATAATAAGAGGGCCTCATATAGATTGCTCAGTTTTAGGCTAAACTAATATGGGTCATAACTAATAACTGGTTGTGCCACCATTGCCACCAACTGCAATCAAGTGTTTGTAATAGCTAAGAGCTACAAATGAGGGAGAGGGAATATGAAGAAAATTATGTCATGAATGAATGGAAAATAGTTTGGTCTTCATAGTATTCAAGGTGGTCCCAAAGTTTTCCACTAGAAATTTGATTAGTCTAGCACTGTGAGTGCACAGAACACATGGTCATTTTAATTCGGCTCAAAGAAAAACCTTGCAGAACGGCTTGAGAGCATTTTTGATATTTTCCACACCTCAATACAATTACTGCCAGTGTAAATAAAAGGTAAGGTGTACTTTATTTTAATCAGCCATTATGGTACCAAGTGCTGAGGAAATAAAGTGTTTCAGGCTCTTCTGCACTCCCACAGTGAGAAAATAAAAATGCAGATTAATAGTAGTTAAATATAAGCTAACAGGAAACCATAATTTCTTCACCTGAACCAAGTTTATTTAGGTACATTTACTTTTTTTTTTTTTTTTTTTTTTTTTTTTTTTAAACAAATTTACCCCCCCCCCCCAACTTCAGAAACATACATCAATATTTAAAAAGTGAAATATTAACTCCGAAATACTAACATTAAACAACAATAGCCAAGATTGCATAACACAGATCGACGGATCAAGTCAAAACAGATAAAATGGCAACATTTGTTGCCATGGTAATATTTAGTTCAGGCAGTTGTTAGCACAACAATATGCATCAAAGGACACATCATACTAGCTTTGTGTCAGTCAGGGTAAAATTCCAAAAAATGTTTTTAAGGTGATTTCTTGATCATCTTAAATATTCCGTGGAACACAGCATCAAGCAGCACAATCCACAACATTACTGCTTACATTATTGCTACTGAGCTGTTCGTGTGCCTCTTGGAGTCTTTGTTTCTGGACACTATGATGAACTCCATAACCAAAGTATATGATCAGACCTGAGAAAAGGGGATAGCATGCCATCAATTTACTGTCTTTATTCCTTAATACATCTAAATGCTGTCTACAATGATGCAAACCTGGAAGAATAAAAGCATTTGATAGCAATCCTGGTTACCTGAAATGGCTGAAAATGCATACTCTTACCAATTGCCATCCAAACAGCATAGCTGACCCAGGTTTCTCCTTCCAGTTGAACCATCAAGTAGGTATTAATGAAGACACTTAAAACTGGAATTACAGGTACACAGGGAACCTGTAGAAGGATATGAACCCATGGCTGATTTATACATGTTATTTTGACTTTAGAAGTTACACTTTTTCATTTTATTTCCTAAGAGATAGAAAATTGATATCCATATACATGCTAATAGGCAGCAGCTCAATAGCCATGTCCATTAGTAGCAGTTCAACTGGTTCTGTCCAGAGGGGAAACAATTACTTATACTATAAAGATCACTGACTCAACAAATCTGGTTTATTCAATGTCTGTAAAATGCCAAGTGTTTTTTTTTTTTTTTTTAAAGCAGGGTCAGATGGTACTAGCACTCTCCTTACTATTCCTTTTATTTTGGAGTTTAACAAGAAGAAGAAAAAAAATGTCAGCCAGCATTTGCCCACTGGTTGCCCTCCCTTTAGCAAACATGCCTTATTTATTTGCTATAAACTTTCTGTGCCCTGCAACATACCCTTAGTGAGGCCCAGCAACTGACCCCCCCAAATAAGCTGTATTCAATGAAAATGAATAGAAGCAAATTTTCAAGAAGCATGAAATCCTACATTTGGAACCAAGCGCCCAACACCATCTGCTTTACCATGAAAGAAGCTTTAGTCCTGCTCTGTGGCTGCCGCCAGATGATAACGACGGCAAGGACCAATGTCAGCACGAGGACAGAGACGAGGAGCACGCTCCATAGTTCCCGTCTGCTGAGTGAGTACAAGGCCTCAGACAGGAGCACGGTTAAAACGATCACCAGGAACACTGGGGAGAGGTCGGAGCTGTCAGAAAACATTAATACTAGAATTTTGTTTCATTTCTGTATTCTTAATAGCAAAAATAATTTACTATAAAGAATTTTTAAGGTACAGTGTTAGCAGTGACTATCTGCTCAAGATACAAAGTATCAAAGTGAAGCAGCTGTCAGGAGCCTCAGCAAATCAGGTGGGGTGTGAGGTGTGGGTGGGTGTGGGTGTGGGTGGCAGGGGTGGGGGTAAAGGGTGACTCACAAATAATGATGGTGAGAATGGTGACGTTTTTAGAGGTGCGGTGGGTAGCTTGAAATGGAGGACTGAGCAGGTCCCTTATTGAGAATGGCTCTAGTCTGAGGACAAATCCGGCATCATCTTTGTACCTGAAACAAAACAAACAAAAAAAACCACTCGGGCTTACATCTAATCCGGCACCCTTGTTTGACCAAGTCATTTGCAGTAGAACATACTCATGTCAAATGTTTAAAACAGACATTTTACCTTTTCATGAAAAAAAAAAAAAAAAAAGGCTTATTTTGAATTTGATAGCAGCAACACCTCAAGATTCGGGACAATGCCCTGTTTACAACGGTACACAGTTGTAAACAGAGCATCTGGGAAAACACTTTTAATGTCAAAGTTGACTGTAGGCCGGGCATTTCAGCACACTAATACTATGAATCTGTGTTGTTGCAATAGCTGCAGTTTAGCATCATCTTAATTAAAAATACAACATCTTGCTGAAAAGCATGTGTCCTGCTC
Organism: Oreochromis aureus; assembly: GCF_013358895.1. NCBI lineage: Eukaryota > Metazoa > Chordata > Actinopteri > Cichliformes > Cichlidae > Oreochromis > Oreochromis aureus. The sequence goes on along the minus strand of NC_052954.1, from coordinate 5,029,364 downwards.
AAAAAAAGCTGTACATACACTCATTATGAGTGTATCTTGTTAATCTGGTGATATTAATCATTTACTTTCAAGTGATTAATATCGGATGGAATGATTGTACAACATGCATATATAATCAAATGATTGGGATGAATAAAATACCATAAACCATTAAATATCAGTGTATACATTTTATAGGTTATCTGTGTTGTAATGTGAGTAAAATATAGGTGTATTTACATGGCATCCCAACTTTTTTTGGAATTGAGGTTCTATTCTTCAGTACCATGAAGTTCTGCCTAAAGTTTGTGAGCTCACTTAAATTCAGTTGTATATATGCCATATACTTAGCATTTTGTCCCAATGCCATCTTGCACTAAGTTTAAAGTTTGCATTGTATAAATGCTGTAAATGTTCTTCCAGTGGAGGATACATCATCTATTCACTACTTAAACTCAAGAATATAAGTCAAAACAGTAGTTGCTCCATTCAAAAGATATTCGACAGGATGGGCTTTGGGTGCTCAGAGCATAAAAGCACTATGCATGTACTATTTGATTTGCAATCTTTATTCTACTTGCTAGATTTTTTTTGTTTTTTTTACAAGAATAGATTGCTTTTCAGTGAACAGTAGCATATTTTAATTTGTTAGACTGAGTACTTACCTTAATATAAGAAGGCATACTGCAACAAGTGTGTATGCAAAAATGGTCCCAATAGAGCTCATGTCCACCAGTGCCTTGAGGTCAAATAAAAGGACCATGAAAGCTGCAAAAAGATCAACATACACCCAACTACAGATGACACAAGTGTCTACAATCTAACACTTATTAAAAACATTTAGACACTAATTCTAATAATAATAATAATAATAATAATAATAATAATAATAATAATAATAATAATAATAACTATTACTTTGACATTTAGTCAAGGAGCAAAAGAAAGAGCCTGTGCGGAGAACTAGAGGCATCAGTGACAACTACAACATTAAATAAGATAAAGCCTCAAATGAATAAAGCAGAAGAGGGTGTAAAGCAGCTTTACAAATTCAGAAAAAGTGAGAAGGCTACAGAAACTCTATGTTAGTCCCAAAAGGTTGATTCTGTTCATCTGGACGTAACGTTTTCAGTGGGAGATTTATTTACCTGGACAATTGAGCATGCATCAAGACACTATGTTAGATTTAGTGGTTCTTACTGATTTAGTGGATCTATTGAATGCTCTCATGCTATACATTTTTTTTTTTTTCCTTGGAACAAACAAGCCGATACTCGTCCTGCTGATGAACTAAGGGCCTTCTACAGCCTTGTCCAGCTCTCCTATAGTAACTGCCCATCTCCTGGAATCTCCTCCATGCTGCTGAGACTGTGCTGGGAGACACAGCAAACCATCTGGCATAGGCAAGTATTGATATGCCGTCCTGGATGAGTTAGACTACCTGTGAAACATCTGTAGGGTCTGGTAATCACCCTGGTGTTACTAGTATAGACACTGACCCTAGCCAAATACAAAACTAGTGAAGAAGCAGGGAAAAAAATCAGAAGGGAAAATATGTCAGTAGCCTCCACGTACAAAATAATTCCAGTTTTGGGTGTTGACATATTGTTGCCCCTCTACTGCACCCGTTTTTGATTTTGTGAACACCAAGAAATTTGAAAAAAAAAGAAAAAAAAAAAGAGCTGCCTTACCAGCCACAGCTCCTGAGGACAACGTAGCCAAGACAGGACTTTGTCTGGAACTCATGAAGCTGAGTGGCTTGAAGAGCAGGCCGTCTCTGGCCATGGCATACAGCACCCGTGGCATTGGCAACATCACTCCCAGCAAACTGTGAATGACATATCAATTGTATTTTAAAAGTCAAATTACAGATACAGCAAGTTGCATATCACATACTTCACAGATGAGGCATAACTACAACAAAGAATAAGATGTAGTTTTATATGCTGTCTATTTGGCTTTGGTAGCACAAACACATACAGGATGGACAAGCAAAGCTACTTTTTTTTTTTGGTAAATGAATCTAGCAATTGGAACTGACTCAGTGTTTTACAAGTGTACAGATCATTACCTTGTCGAAAGTGCACAAAGGGATCCTACAGCAACAGCATACTTTGCAGGCTCCCAGCCAATGTACTCAAAGGCCACAGGTAATGGACTGTGAGTGTCAAGCAGATAGTAGGGCATCATAAGTGTCAGGGAAGCCGACACACCAAAAAAAGCCACGAAGCAAATAAGCAGGGATACCACAATCCCAAGAGGTATGGCTTTCTGTGGGTTCCGTACCTCCTCTCCTAGAAAAGCAGATTAGACGTATACTTCCTGATTCAGGTCCAACAAAATCTAATAATGAAATGATCTACACACAGATGAACCAAAACAATTAAATAAACAGACCAACAGATTATTTTGCAACAAAAGCACAAACACTATACTGACAAAAGTACTGAGTCACTTGCACATTACACCTACAGGAAATTTACGGCATCCTATTCTAGATCTACAGGCATTAATATAGAGTTGGTCTCCAAAAACTGTGCCGCAACAGTGAAGGGCCTTTTCCAAACTGTTCCCAAACAGACTTCCCTTCCCTGGAACTAAGAGGCCTGGGTCAACCACAAACAGACAGTCCTATAGCGTTATCAAACCTCCAAAACTTAAGAGTTAGTACAATGGAGCTAACATTCTCCTGGCAGTCACCAAAACCAGATTTGTCCATGAGATTTCCAGATAGAAAAGTGTGTGGAGTGATTTTTATTATAATTTTATTTTATTATTTATTATTCGTGTTGCATGTTGAAGCTCTACTTGGAAGCTTGTTAAGATCCAACCATGTAAAATACGATTTTTTGCTATCTTTCAAGTGGTCTTAAACTTTTGCTAGGTATTTGTATTTATTTATTTTTTTTAATATACATGTGTATACACACGTACACACAGCTGTATATACGATAGCTACGTTTTGATATCTCTATCGTAGTCCTATTTCATCCAGTGCCATTCTAATTGAGACAGGATTTACGATCCTCACACAAATGCCATCAAAGCACAGCCTGCTCCCTGTCTGTCTCCCATAGGAAACCATTTTAAAACAGCTCAAAGGGTAAAAAGGTGTCTTTACACTGTAACCACATTACTATTATAAACTCTACAAACATGCAAATTGAGTATTCTGTAGACTGGAAGTTGCTTCTGCTCACAGTGAAAGAATTTTCCCAACACGACTTAGTTTTCTCTTGGAAAGCATTTATTTCAGAACTTAAAGGCTGTTTGCTTTCCTCTGCTTCAACCACATAGATCCTGATTTTTCTGAAAAGCAGAAGCATAGGCATACTCAAAATTTACTCAGAAATTTTCTGCCACTTTGTAGCTAAGTTAGTGTGGTTGTACTTTGCAATACCACTTACATTTGAATGTGGAATATCTTGGATGGAAGAAATTTCACAAGCTAACCTGAAAAATTAAGAGATGTGACCCAGTACTTTTGTCCACATAATGCGTTACAGACTGGAATATAATAAACGACCTCATAGGGCAAAATGTTTGTGGCCAGATAAAAGGTCAGAAAGTTAAAAAAAAAAAAAAAAAAATCCTACTCAAGAGTACCAGTAGTAGCAATGCAGTCAAATCCAAAGAAAGCATAGAAACAGGTTGCTGCCCCGGCAAAAGTTCCATCAAAACCAAAGGGGAAAAAGCCGCCGACACCAAAGTCGACAGTTTCATTTGGCTCAAGTTTCCTGCACAAAGCAACAGTAGTTTTATGCCATGATATCACAACGGAAATATCCACATTAATGATTTACATACCATCAGACAAACTGGTTTTCTGCTTGTATAAAAGTTATACATATGACTGAGCAATTTGAGAAATCTGAGGTATACCATAAAGAGCACAACGAGGGGAAAAAAAAACAAAGTTGTGAATGAAATAAATCAGATCGTCTATTTAGATCAAGTCTCCTCACCATTTGGGATAAGCATTCTAACATGGCGGCGGGCAACTATGAATATACAGTACTGGGTAAAAGTCTCCATTACCCCATTCAAGCAACTTCTTCTTTCCAAGCTCTTTAGATCTCCACTACCCCTCATTTCTTTATACTTTGCTCCCAAAGTAAGACCGGGCATCTTGTTTTTGTTTAAAGGGTTCTCAAGAAATAGTTTTGTCTTCTTGAAGGTCTTTAAAGTTTTTCTTTGGATACTGGTTGCTTTTTCAATCATTTTTGTCTACTCCTCGTAACTGACTATCTTCAGAGTTTTGTTTTGGTTTGTTGATCACTTAACACCAACCTATGAATCATCCAAGTGTACAAAGGGCATGCAAGTAATGAACCAGAGCCAATGTTAAACTCCAGTATGCAAAAAATAAATAAATCTCCAAAAGTTGATTCTGTTCATCTGGACGTAGCGTTTTGTGGGAGAAACGTTTCATCACTCATCCAAGTGACTTCTTCAGTCTCAGCTGACTGCAGGTTTCCCCAATCTTATAAACTGTACATTTGCATAATGACTGAAACCAGCCCACTGAAGGAACAAGATTGTGGAAACCTGCAGTCAGCTGAGACTGAAGAAGTCACTTGGATGAGTGACGAAACGTTTCTCCCACAAAACGCTACGTCCAGATGAACAGATTCAACTTTTGGAGATTTACTTTCCTGGATGATTGAGAATGCATCAAGACATAAATAAATAAATAAATAGAGGAAACTGGAGAACTAGAGGAACAAGAATTGGCAAGCCTAAACTATCAAACAAATGTAATATTGAACAAAGACAACTAGAATGAATATTTCATTTTAAGGGAAAAATGCTAACCATCTAACTAGCCCTATGAGAAAAGTGTATAGTAATTAGTACAGTCTTGCAAGAGTTCCAAGAGTTTTGGAAAAATATTCTGTGGACTGACAAGATAGAAGTTACAAAATGCGTGGGCTCTTTCAAAACCTAGGCATGACATTAAATCAGGCAGTTCATGCTTGAAAACCTTGTGTGAAGGCTGAATTAAAACAGTTCTGCAAAGGAGAGTTGGCTGAAATTCTTCCACAGATCAAGACAGATCACCAGTTATTGTAAGAACTTGATTGTAGTACTGTTATATTTGTCTAATATCAAAATTTGTTTGATGATCTGAAACACGCTGGTGTGACAAACATGAAACCACGGAGGGGGTAAATACTTTTTCACAGTACTGTGTCCAGCATAGTAAAAATTTCCAAATATAAATTGTAACCTCAAACTGACTTTTGCAGTACACAAAAAATAACTATTAGAATGTGAATAAAAAGAACAATTACTATAAATAAAACTTACATAATTTCCCAAGTTGCATTTAAAACTATCTTTTTACTGATGTGCCAGTTTTTGAGATCTCCTTTTATAAAGCCAGAAGTGATGATAAAAATCAACACAGACACATTTACTGCTGTAAAAACAGTATTCACGATTGCAGACTCCTTCAGACCATATGCAAGCACCCCTGAAAACAGAGGGAAAGATAAAAACAGGTGTACTTTACTTTTAAGAATGTTTTTCCATTTATGATACAAATAATACTTCATGTCAAAATTTCACCAGCAAGCAACATAATCAGCGCAGCAGCAAAGAAGTCTGGGTATTCAGCCAAGCCAGGTGAGTCCATTGGTGTATGTTCCCCTAGATGCTTAGCCATAACATTGTGTATCAGGTCATCGAATGCTCCAGTCCAGGCTTTGGCTATACTAGATGTTTCTAAGGAGAAGTTAAAAAAAAAAAACAAGGCATGAAAGATAACTCCATTAATTGTTATTGTAGGGTCTTTACCTTTACCAATATAAAGGGCCCTGATGTGACTTTTGTTGTGATTTGACACTATACAAATAAAACTGAATAAAATCAGCTTTTACAAAACATCTAAGACTAAGGGTCTTCTTGTGTAAAGAAGTAAATATCAAATATTATAATATTATATATTAAATATGATCAAATTTCCTACAAATAGAATAAAATAAAAATAAATAATCAGTTCGGGCAGTGTCAGCTTTAACATTTGTGTTTTTTCACACTTTCTACCATAAACTGCTGCAAAAACTGGATTTGATGCACAACTACATCACTTGACATGCTGCATTTATGTATTTTGTCAAATACATGGTAAAGCTGTATAGTACCCCCCCGAATTCCACTTACCAATGACATAGGACAGCAGCAGATTCCAGCCAGTCACAAATGCCCACACTTCTCCTAGAGTCACATAGCTGTAAAGGTAGGCCGAGCCCATCTTTGGGACACGAGCACCAAGCTCAGCGTAGCACAACCCTGCAAAGACTGAAGCCACTGCAGCAACCAGGAAAGACATGACGATGCTAGGACCGGCCACTTCCCTCGCCACCTCCCCTGAGAGTACGTAAACCCCTGCTCCAAGCGTGCTGCCAACACCCAGGCCTATCAGGTCCAGGGTGGTCAAGCATCGGCAGAAGTTGGACTGCTCACCTGCTGGCTCCAAAGGCTTCTTACGCGGTCAGGGAACGGATAAACGGCAACATGGGACATATTCTGAAATCAGTAGTACTGTGATTTAACAAAACAACCAACAACAGTGAAGGATTCAAGTATTATGTGGCCTCTCTGTGCCTGACTTTTTCTGGTTTGAAGTTATAACCAAAAGGCCAAAACAAACATTACCTGCTACTCATTTCACAGGTGCTTAGATCTGTTTCTGCTGTGTGGACTAGAAGAGGAGAGGAGGAAAACAAGTCCCTTCTCTTTCCAGCTAACAGCCCTGCAGCAACGGCACACCTGACATCAATTCAGCTAATCAGCATGATGATGTTCAGGCCTCCTGTCTCACTACTTCTACCAATGAATTGTCAAAAGTATCAGGTATATATGCTGCATGTGATGGAAATGCTTTAAGATGCCTTCCTCAGATAGAAATAAGCATTTAATACTGTTTCTATTTCACAGTAGAGTGTAGATACTGCTGTTTCAAGAAACTGGGAATTGTTTGTAGGCGTGAACAGACACTTTAGACAAAGCCCCAAATGTGGCAGCTCCCCAAATACCTCTTGGCCTTCACTTCAATATGTCTCACAGGGTTATATGACATACTGGATGGTTTTTAATTTCCAGCATTGAACTATTCCATCAGAATTTATATCTAAGCTGCTGGCAAAATCACAGTGTCCAAGCTTGAGCGCAGTTGGAGCCATGTTTTCCTGAGCCCATGAAAACAGGTTAGCTACATAAATCCCCAAAAGTTTTTTGCGTCTGGTAATCAATCAGCTCTTTGAAATCATGTTGACATTTCCACTTCTCCAGCTGTGGCCCAGCAGCTTATGGCCAACTTTTTCCAGGATCCAGAAAATTATAAATTTAGACTAAAAACTAAGACTGGATAACTGTACAAGATTCTTTCAGCAGTCCTGCAACGAATTGTGCTGGATCCCTTTCAAGAAGCAAATACTGTTTCATTGTTGTCATTAGGGTTTTGGGGTTTTTTTTGTCTTTTAAATCAGATGATTCATGAATGGTATCATCAACAGCCTTAAATCCACCTTCAGTATATGGCCTAAATCTATAACTAGCTACAGTGTCACAATGTCACTGTGATATGAATCTAGTAAAAACATTTGTTTTCAGACTTAGAGCACTGCTACCACGAGGCCAGTAATTTAAGGTCCACTAAGGGTCAGCATCAAATTGGGGAAAGAAAAACACAAAAACGGTGATTTCTATCATTAATCATATGTTAAGTTCTTCTCACTAATTAATAAGTGGATGCTGTGACATGGTTCAAGCAGAATACATCTTTGTGACCCATCTTTGTTGTCAGTCAGCCGTTTAGCTTAGCTGGTGTCCACATGACAATTTATCAATTTGTTGAACACATGAATTGTGTATTTAGAAGTACAACAATAATTTAGAGCGCTTTGAATGTTCAGGTAGAGTAGAAAAGCACTGTAAAAAAAAATTCTCTGTGTTGATTTCTTTAAGACCACAAACATTACTCACCTTGGAGCACGTTACTTTATTAATGCTGAAAACCCAGAATGGAAACTGACCTTACTGCTTCCTGTAAGCATCTAGAAGCTGCTTGACATCTTTACAGATCTGTCTATATCTTTGAAAACAGCCTATAATATTTCTTTACAAGTTTACATATTGTAATTTTGCTGTTGTTAATTCATCTTTCCATCTGATAGAAGAATCCCTCCCTATTATGATTTCAATTTCATTACTGGATGAAGATACAAACATTTTAATTTAGGCCACCAGCATTCTCTATATCCAAACTATTGACTAACATATATATTAAGCTTGTCAAACGTCTTTCTCATCAGTTCTTTGGCAACAACACAATGACTTCAAGGGTCTTCTAGTCCGTAATACCTGGTAATGTCACAAGATGGCAGCAAAAGTATTCAGAAAAGATCCTAAACTCTAGTTGATGACATAATCCCTTTGTCAATAAAAAGGAGGGAATTCTGTTTGAAAGCCCGGAAGATTGGGAAGATTGGCAGCCTAACACCTTCAGTCTATCAGGTACAGAGTGATGGAATTTGATGGAATATCCTTTACTTGTTCAAATAATGAAGTGTTTAATTTAGAGAATTCAGTTTCTGTATCATAATGATCGCCTTTTAAAACAACTCTTTTCCTTCATGTCTTGCTGTAGGCTGTGTGAGGGATGTCTTTGCTCTGCAGCTTTAATAATGCAGCCTGCAAAGTTAGTATGCACACTGTAACAGTAGAAATACCTCTAAATAAATTCACTCACTCTGCACAGCCCCACCTCCAACATTTGTGTGTGTTAGTAGCTGTAGTGATGGCAGGCAGCCAGCAGTGTTTTTGTGTGTGCGCTTGTATGTGTCAGGACTGCTCTAAAGTTGTTAGTTAGCTCTATTGTAATGGAGCGGTAATTGTTACGAGTGCACTTTCTCAGAGTAGAAATCAATGCTTTTTCTCATTGCTCTCACCACACTGTTCATAATGACACCTTTGTGGTGTGATTGTATATATCTGTGTGCCTAGTGGAAGATCAGAACTACCAGAGGTATTTTCCATCTGACAAATGGGTTGTTGGGAGGCTGGGTCAGGCAGTCAGTGAATATGTCACACTCTGAATAATGAGTGATTTAGGATCTCATTGATGGAAGGTTTGTGAATTCCTTTAACATTTATTAGCAAATCACATGCCAATAAAACAGTGACCAATAAGAGCAGAAAATAACAAAATTAAAGAAAAATTATAAACTTTATAGTAACACAAACAAAATTATTTAGACACCACTATCATACTAACAAGGAAAAACTCCCAAAATGCTTTTCTGGGGAAAGATACATTTCTAAGGAAGATTTCAACAAGAGAGCGCTTCTCCAAAGTTTTTGAGTGTCTTACAAATAAATCAAACAATATGCATTAATACAATGAAAATTATAGAAAAAAATACACAATGATTGGAAGAGAAAACATGGCTATTTAGATACCACTATCAAAATAGCATGTACACACGCCACAACAAATGAGCAGGGCTATAGAACTTTCCCCCTGCATATCAAATCTTAAGATGGGTCACTTCTGGAGCATTTTTAAAGAATGAACTTCAGTAGACAAAGCCCTGAGAATCCTGCCCCAACAGAGAAGCAATGTCATGTCTTTCTTCTATACCAAATAAATATAAACATCACTATTAAATAGAAATATTACCAAAGTGTGTCCAGAAGCCATGAGTTTAAAACAGAATTAATCACAGTAATGATCTAAATTCTTAATCCAACCCACTTCACTCTGCTGCTCTTGAGTAATATGTCTATATAAATCATTCAAAAATCAAAATGTTATGGCAGCAGTGTGCGGTTTGTTGCCTCTCTGGCTTTGTAGATTTCCTCAGTGTACTCTGGCTTCCTCCCTTAGACCAGCGGTCCCCAACCTTTTTTGCATCACGGTCCGGTTTATGTCTGAAAATATTTTCACGGACCAGCCTTTAAGGTGTCGCGGATAAATACAACAAAATAAAACCAGTACCAGTACCAAAAAAAAAAAAGATTTATTCATAACACATAGGAAAAATCCCAGGGAAACCGAGTTAACCATAAAAACAATTTAAAAAATAACGCTAAAAACTGATAAAAACCCTGAAAATGATAAATTTCACACTCGAGCCTCAACTCTCACGGACCGGTACCGATCTGTTGCCCGGGGATTGGGGACCGCTGCCTTAGGCCAAAGACATGCATGTTAGGTTAACTGGTGATTCTAAACTGGCCATGGATGTGAGGCAAATAAAGTGCTCGAAGCACACAGAATGTAGTGCTACTGGTCTTGGGTCAGTAGGAGTACAAAAGTGTTATATAAATATAAGGATGTGGCGGGGCGTGGTCTGCGGTGCCACTGCAGGGGAGGTGGACGCACCTGAGCGGCATCTGCAATCATGCCTTGCCAGGTTTAACGTTTAAACTGGGTCCAGTCATGGCGTTGCTGTTGTGGAAGAGTGAGATGCAAGCTGGAAATCTGCAGCTGTAGCCGTGTATTCCAGCAATTGTTAATAAAAGTGTCTTGAAAATTCTGAAAAGCATGAATCCGTCATCGGGTCTGTCGTGGTTCTGTTACAGTGGTGCTGAAACCCAGGAGCGGGGCAAAGCAGACCCAGGACTGGGCCAGCCAGGGAAGGAGCTGAACCAAATGGTGGCCGAGCTGGTGGGCACGCAGCGGGAGAAGGCGGCAGTGTCTTGCCGCCGGTGGGAAGAACTGCAGGACCGATCCGATCCTGCCTAGACTTACGATTAGCTGCACCTGACGCTCGAATCGGAACGGATTCTCCAGTAACTGTTGTATGATTCTTGTAGTCGGACCTGGTCTTGGAAAAAATCAGAATGTCATCAAGGTAAATGAAAACAAAGCGATTTTTGAAGTCCCTTAGGGTATCGTTCACCAGTGCTTGGAAAACTGCTGGGGTATTTGTCAAACTGAAAGACATAACGAGGTACTCAAAATGGCCAAGGTGAGTATTGGAGGCTGTTTTCCATTCATCACCCTTCCAGATTCTGACCAGAAGATAAGCGTTGTTTAGGCTCCCTGCAGCAACTCAGAGGCTGAGGAAAACGGGCAGAGGGTACTTATTTTTAACTGTGATCTTTTATAGTCCACAGGGGCGGAGAGATTTGTCTTTCTTCTCTACAAAGCAAAAACCTGCGCCAAGCAGGGATGTGGAGAGACAGATTATTCCCGCAGCCAGGGAATCAGTGATGTAGCGCTCCATTGCCTCCCTCTCTGGTTTGGAAAGGCTATACAACCGGCTGGTGGGCAATAGAGTGCCAGGGAGCAAATTTATGCAATTGTAGGGACGGTGAGGAAGAGAGAGAGCCAAATCTTTGCTGAAAACCTTAGCAATGTCGGGGTAGACTTTAGGAATGGCAAAGAGATCAGGTTTGTCACTTAGGTCAGGGGGTCTGTAGCTGAGACACTAGGTGTAGCAGAACACAGACAATTCTCATGCCACCAAGTACTCCATTCTGAAATGCTGCCCTTAGCCCAATACATCTGTGGGTTGTGCTTGCTTAACCAGGGGTAGTCGAGAACTAATGGAGTACTGGGGGATGGAAAACAAACACACTAAACTCCTCCACGTGGTTGCCAGACAGAGACAGCTGAGTGTTCTGCGTGAGTGATGTCAGGGAGTAGGATCCCATTAAGAGCCAAGACTTGTAGAGGTTCTGTGAGAGGGATTAATGGGAGAACGAGACTATGAGCAAACACCCGGTCAATGAAGTTTTGCTCCACTCAATTAATGCTTCCCATGAGTGAGTTTGCGTCGAATGAATTAGCTTAGCTAAACAGGTAGGTCGTGGTAGGGAAGTATCTTGAACCGTGCCCATCAGTATCCCCACAGTTATTTATACCCACAGACACCTGGGTGAAAATTAAATCTCAGGACGTACCACAATTTACGGATCACATTCACATTACGGATCACGGGGCAATCGTGGCAATCGTGGCTCAATCGTGGCTCAAGAGTTGGGAGCTCGCCTTGTAATCGGAAGATTGCCGGTTCGAGCCCCGGCTTGGACCGTCTCGGTCGTTGTGTCCTTGGGCAAGACACTTCACCCGTTGCCTACTGGTGGTGGTCAGAGGGCCTGGTGGCGCCAGTGTCCGGCAGCCTCGCCTCTGTCAGTGCGCCCCTGGGTGGCTGTGGCTACACAGTGTGTGAATGTGTGCGTGAATGGGTGGGTGACTGGATGTGTAAAGCGCTTTGGGGTCCTTAGGGACTAGTAAAGCGCTATACAAATACAGGCCATTTACCATTTACCATTTACATTAAGTCGGTGGACCGACACATCAAATTCACCAAAGAGGATATGAAAAGTGGCAGCTTAGCCTTCTTAAACTGTGAGATTTCCATCAGTAATGGGGGACATCTAAAAGCTGATGTGTACCGTAAACCTACGGATCAGTATCTAAGGTTTGACTCTCATCATCCACTGGAGCACAAACTGGGTGTCATTAGGACGCTACAGCACAGAGCGAACACCATCCCCACTGATACAGCGGCCAGGGAGGCAGAAGAACAGCACATCAAGAAGGCCCTGAGTAAATGTGGTTATCCCAGTTGGACTTATGTCAAAGCTGGAAAGGCACCTAAAGAAAGCTCCAGCTGATCCAGGAGAGAAGGACAACCGCTGCCCAAGCGAAAACCTGTAGTGATCCCATATGTGTCAGGAGTATCAGAGCAGTTGAGACGCATTTTTTCTAAACACTGGGTCTCTGTGGCTGCGCCAAAAATTGGTCCACCCCAAGGATCGGGTCCCCCGACACAAACAGAGTAACATAGTGTATGCTGTTAAGTGCCAGGAGGATTGCCAGGATTTATACATCGGGGAAACCAAACAACCTCTGGCGAAGCGGATGGCACAACACAGAAGAGCTACCTTGTCAGGCCAGGACTTTGCAGTCTATTTACACCTATTTATTTACACCTATTTATTTACACAGGCCAGTATACACTCTTTCAAGGATGAGGATGTACACATCTTGGACAGGGAGGAACGCTGGTTTGAGCGTGGAGTCAAGGAGGCCATTTACGTGAAAAGGGAAAGGCCATCTCTGAATCGAGGAGGGGGCCTAAGGGTACATCTTTCGCCATCTTACAATGCTGTGATTGCAGCCATTCCCCAACTCTCTGTCAATGGTACTCATGGCCATTGATCAGTGGTCTTTGATCAGTGGGTTTTGGTCAGTGGTTGTTGATCAATGGTCATGAAAATTTGCATAGTTAAGATTAAGGAACTGACCTCCCAGCCCATTGTTCCTCAGTGGGCTGGTTTCAGTCATTATGCAAATGTACTGTTTATAAGGTTTTTGGAAACCTGCAGTCAGCAGAAGAAGTCACTTGGATGAGTGACGAAACGTTTCTCCCACAAAACACTACGTCCAGATGAACAGAATCAACATTTGGAGATCCCCACAGATAATTATCAGAATGGTAAAATATATGTATATTTATTTACTGAGATTGTGTATTGTACAATGTTGATGGAATGTTAGAATTTGGTAAACTCACCTGAGAGTAAATAATGGTTTAGTCCTTAACAGCTGAGAGTATTTAAGGCTGCCATTTGTCATTAGACAGAGGAGTGATTGCTGTTAGAAGGCTTGACCTGCTATTGATTGTCATAGCTTTAGATAAATGTAAGCAAATAAAACGCCTCTTGCTTCCACCATACTTTGTCTCAGTCTCCATCTTCACTATAAATCAAGCCACAAAAGGTTGCCTTGTTACACCCACATAGATGGAAGCAGGAATCCAGAACAGAACATAACAAAACATAGCAAAAAGGGTAGGCTGAATGGTGAGGACTGACAGACTATGACCCTTATGACTAGGGATGGGTACCGGTGTCCGTTCTGACATAAACGGTAGTAACCAGACCGAAAAGCAGCGCACATTTCGGTGCTTTATTTCGGTGCTTTTTTTTTCCTGAGTCAATTCTAGCCAATCATTTTACGTTTCTGAGGATAGTAGGCGGGGCCAGGTACGTACGTTCTTTTAGAGCAGAGCTACAGATTAAAAACGCCCAAGGCGAAGCGGTCAAAAGTCTGGCTGTACTTCACAGGAAAAGATGCAAACTCAGCAGCCTGCAACAAGTACTTTAAGCTGATACTGTGATACTGTCAAAGGAGGTAACACCTCAAATCTGATGAAACACCTGGCGACGCATAGCGTTTTCTTTTAAAGCCGAGAAATGCGCCGTGTTTGATAGCTTGCTGCGAGACCTCACACCGTGCACATCTACTGCGGGTGTGGTCCCTGTTATCGGACCTGGAGTTAGCAATATCCCCCAAAAACCCGAAGAGGAGAGTCCTGGCCCCTAGCCCTGTCAGCGTAGCAGAAATGATGACGGATGATGATGGCAGCAGCAGCCGTTCTCCTCTGTGTGAGTAGCTTCATGTTGTTCGTGTGTAATTAACGTTGAGTACACTAACCACATTATTACATTAATGCATGTAAGGTGAACTAGCAAACACCGTCGTAGTTACATGCGGCTGTCTTCTTGTTTGATGGCAGATACTCCCTTCACCCTGGCCAAAAGGCTAAAATGACCAAAGAAAAGTGGAAAACAGTTAAACATGAGAGGTTTTTGGACAAAGTTTGTGTTTTTCCATTGTTTAAGCACTGCTTCCAGCCAAGAGTGAGACCATATATGCCCTATAGCTGCAGAAAAGGCTAACATTGTTATCTTTTTACAAAAAAACAGCTAAACATGAGAGGTTTTTGGACAAAGTTTGTGTTTTTTCCATTGTTTAAGCACTGCTTCCAGCCAAGAGTGATACCATATATGCCCTATAGCTGCAGAAAAGGCTAACATTGTTATCTTTTTACAAAAAAAACAGCTGAACATGAGAGGTTTTTGGACCAATTTTGTGTTCTCCATTCTTTAAGCACCGGTTTGAGCACCGTTTAAGCACCGGCACCATTTCAAAAGTACCGGTGTGGCACCGGTATCGGATAAAACCTAAACGATACCCATCCCTACTTATGACCTATGATGTTATTCACTAAACTGAGTAGCCATTTAAGAACAAGACTGGTTCTTCAGCCATGGGGAGAATAAAAAGATCGAGGGTGAGATAAAGAAGTTGTGCAAAAAAGTACAAAAGAGAGGAAAAAACCCCAACTTGATTGGTTTGAATAAGCTGAAAATGTGTGCACCAAAGCTATATGTTTGTTTGGGAGAGGGGGAGGCAAGTTATGAAAACACATTTTAAACCCATAAATACAAGAGATTTAGAGAGGAAAATTGAGTCCACCAGTGAGAGTCATCAGTTTCAAATGTGCCATCAGCAGTTGAAATTACTGTGGTAATGGGCATTCTGTGTGACTGGCTAAAATCAATCAAAACTGTATCTGCATTTTCCATCCTCTGCCGGTGCCTGGATCCTTGTCCGGCGACTTCAGCGGTGTCCTCAGACCATGGAGAAGGAGAGGGAGAAGAGCAGGTGTCCATGTGAGCCTCAGGCTGTTCTGGCAGCGGGGCCTGTCTGGCATGCGACATCAACATCTTGTTACCTGTACTCAGAAAATTTTAATGGAGGGGAATTTGTCTTTCACGTCCCTGCTTGGATACACAGGGCTCAGGTCTCTGGGATCATGCTGCCTCAAGAGGGTCCATACAGGCTCTCCTCCTGGCTGGCCTTTTATCCCCTGGGTGAGTGGAATCTACGAGCATAGTGGCCCAAATCCTGAGTATTTACACCCCCTAACTCGAGATTCTGCTAATAATGAGGCTTCTACCTCGCAGAGCATGACGCTTTTTTAATGCTCTGTCTATGGCTAATAAATCTTTCTTGCTGAATGATTTTTTATTTTCCAAAAAAATTCGTTATTTATTTCTGACTGGGCCCTGGCAGGCTGGCTTAGACTATTTGTCCCTCATTGAACTTTGCCCAGATAGCTATTTCTTCATCAGCAAGCCTCGGGTGTCTGGTCATGGAGGAGGTCTTGCTGTGTTTTTTTTCACGGCCGTTTCTCCTGCTATTCAGCGAAAGTTGGACATTTTCTTTTGTTTGAACTAGAGTTGATTAAAGTCGAAAATAAGGATCCTTTTTATTATGCTGTGGTGTATTGTCCACTCGGCCCAAGTAGCTTTTATTGGAGTTCAGTGACTTCTTATCCTCCACTATTAAGCTGTCCAGATTGCTTACAGTTGTTTATATTGAATGTATCACTTATATTTTAATCATACACATTGATGATGACGCCAACCCCTTTGCCAGAGGTTTTATCAGCATTATGGATTCTTTTCATTTTAGCCAGCATGTGTCCAGCCCCACACAAAGCAAAGGACACACACAGGACCGTGTTTTTACTTTGGGTTTAAATATTGTTTCTATTTATTCTGAGAACATTTTTATCTCTGTTCAACACCCTATTCTTTTTGATTTGTCTTAGCCTCTGTATACTGTTTGCCGGATGGTCTCAACTAAAAAATCATCTTTTTGGATGGTCTCCTTGAAGAAAATATAATAAAACCACATGACCACAAACACAATAATAAATAAATAAATAAAAACAATGGTAAAATAGGGAATAAAAATGCAAGAAGAAACAGAAAAAACATTTTTATTAGGGAAGTTAAATGTGTAAGATAGAGGGATGATCATCTGAGGTTTGGGGCTTTGGGGGTCTCCACCACAGTCCTATGTAAGACCAGCAAGCCTCCTACCAAGCACTGAGCTGGCTTTGTTCACCAGCTTGTCCAGCTGCTTGGTGTTTTTGTCTGTTAGGCTGCACCACCAACACACCACAGTATAATACAGAGCATGTTACGCTTTGGGAGTGAGAACGTGTTGGCCCACCACAGTGTGATAAAATATATGCAGCATCACATTTGTCTTAATAACCACAGATTATTAAGAGAATATGCTAAGCTACACTGAAGTCCATTTGGGACATAAATTCTCCATTATCACTTTTGCAAAAACAAGAGTTTTTATCAGACTGGTCTCATATGTGCCAAGTTGTGTCTATGTACATTTTCCAATTTAAGAAGGCAATAAAAACACACTTGTAATCATCAGTAGTGGATTATTTCATCTTGCCACTCAAACCAGAATCCCAGGTTGTGCACATCAACATTACAGATTTTTACAAATAAAGTTTGTAACAAAGATTTGTTAAATGTTAAGAAACACTGAAAACACCTTATTTGTTGCTTGAAACATTTAATGCTTGTTGTTTTGTTGCCATGGTGACATCTCCAGGGGAAAATTGGGGAGCAGCAGTGGCGGTCCTAGCCTGTTTGGTGCCCTGGGCGAACACTCCCTCTGGCGCCCCCCTCCCCGACAACGCACACACACACACACAAAACATATTAAGGATTGTACATTAACATATAACTGTTGTCGGAACCATACTGAATTTCACCAAAGAAATATACACACACACACACACACACACACACACACACACATATGAAGAGAGAGTATGCATAGTATGCAAACAGCTACCAAACAGCCATCATAATTCATCATACAATGAGAACAGGACAAATCAACAACTGACACTGACTAATTAATATTAAAATCTGTAACATAATGTATTGTTTGGAGTTTAGTCTGTTACTGTTACTATTTTTACCATTTCTTCTTGGAGCAACTGTAACCCACATAATTTCCTTAGGGGTTAATAAAGTATTCTGCTTCTGATTGTTTCAGGATACATGACCTGTCATTATCCAATGACACATCTGCTTACCTGTATCTTTTGCTCGTTTCTCCTCCTCTTTTCTCTTTTTTCTAAACTGAGGACCTGATGGCTTTGAACTTTTCTTGTCCATCTTGGTTTTAATTTTGCACTCCAGTATGAACACCCATCCCCCAACCCAAGAATCATAACCTAATAGACCTACACCTTATTTCACAGATTCGCTTTGTCTAGGGTTTATTTCTGGGATTTCGCACAACCCAGGATTCAAGTCATGAATACATAATGGGCTTGGATTTACAACATTATCAATGAAATGTGCTCTATTTGGAAGCAGCATGTCTCCCGGGTTGTGTGTGAGACTTTAAATCATCAAACTGTAAATTATAAATTTTAAATTGTTATTGATCACTTTACCCCTAATCCTAAAGTGTATATTTATTTTCTTACTCTTCTTATATTTATTGTTTGTTTACTTGCACTGTTGTAACTGGAGCCTCGTCATCTCGTCTCTCTATATACTGGACTGTATGTAGCGGAGATGACAATAAAGTTTACTTTGACTTCAGCAGCGAGCAGGTGCACCGAGGGCTCTCGCGCTCACTTTTTGTGTATAGAATTTCGAAAAAACATCGGTGCAAATTATAAGTCTGTATCATAATGTCTGGTGTTTTCGTGTTTGTTGGTTTGTTTTTATTTTGTTTTATTTTGTGAGTTGGTTATTAGATGCTGCCCCAGCCAGCCAAAGAATGCCCCGCCTTCTCCTCCCTGTGCCGCAAGCAGCAGGCACACCTCGCAAACGGAGGGCGCCCTACTCCCAGCAAATGGGCGATAGAAAACCGATCGGTGCCTACGACATTCCCAAAATGCGCATGATGTTGGGGCAGCATGAGAACGAGCAAATTTATTTATTTATTTTTGCCGATGCCCGTGATGCCACCCCCCACCACTATGCCACCCCGGGCAACCGCCCGTATCAAAAACTGCTACTGGGGAGCAGAGCAAGAATAAGACCATATTAGTGGATATATGTTTTGATAACTTTGGGTTCTCTTCATTTTTGCCTAACAATCATAAAGAAATGTATTATATTTTGTGTGTGTACTCATTTTTGAGCTTTAATCCTGCAAGAAGGCCAAGATGAATCTCTTGGAGTAGAATTTTACAGTAACTATTAGAATAAATTAAAAAATTAAATAACAAATTGACTGCTTTAGTCTTTTAGATTATTTCACTTCTGTCTTGAGTATTTTTTTTGTCTCCATATAAAAGATATCAAAATCTGAGCATACAACTTAAAAGTAAAAAGAATCTATGTACATTCTGCAGTCTTTGATGCTAAAATGACATCACAGCATTTAAATCTTTTGAATGAAAACATCAGCATATGAACACAAAACTGAAGAGACACTGCAACCGTATGTACGGAAGAGGATTAGGGCCACTGGAAAGAAAAAAAAAAAGAATTCTGACTTTTTTCTCAGAATTCTGACTTTAATCTCAGAATTCTGAGAAAAAAGTCAGAATTCTGAGATTAGAGTCAGAATTCTTTTTTTTTTCTTTCCAGTGGCTCTAATCCTCTTCCGTACATATGAAAGAAGACAACTATTTAGTGAAATTTCTACGTTTCCCTGAGGATTAACTGCTCTGTAATTAACATTATTACTATCCAAGAATTAAAGTAAGATCAAATTTCAGTTTATAAACTTAAGATAATTTACTTAAATATAAAGCCCAATTTTCCTGCACTCAAAAAAAATGAATGAGGTGGATTGTTCAGTGTATATTAATTATTTATTTTCATTTTACTTAAAATATATATTTTTGTTAAGTTAACATATGTTTTTCTAATCAAGTCTACGTAATTGTGTCTATTATTCACTGTACATAATACTAATGTGTTACTTGATGGCATAACATTTAAGTTAAGTCAATTAGGATCGATATACTTTGTATATCCACTAGGTGGCAGTAATGCAAAAACAGTTGTAATGAAACCGCGAAGAACAACAAGGTTTCACGGCTTGGGCCTGCTCATGCGCAAGACTTCAAATTTAACTTAAAAGCAGTGTTGCCAACTTAGCGACTTTGTCGCTATATTTAGCGAGTTTTCAGACCCCTTCGCGACTTTTTTTTCTAAAAAGCGACTAGCGACAAATCTGGCGACTTTTTCTGGTGTTATTGGAGACTTATTTATGATGACTTTTTGACGTGAAAACGCGTATCGCTCTTACTCTCAACAAGCAGCAGTGCTGCCGCGGGCACCTCGCCTGTGCCAAAGCGCTCACAGGCGGAGGATAGTCCTCCCCCAGCTGCTATCAGGGCAGGAGATGTTCACACCTATGCCTCCAAACGGCAAATAAATCGTGCATGAGCGAAGCCGCTGCTCCCGCACTGACTGTAACGCAGTCAGTTCTTCTTTTACTGTTATGCTGTTTTGTGGATCACAAGGTTTAAAACTACTTATAAACACACACTCACACACACAAAGTAACTCCACCAGAGTGCCAATTTGGTCACTTTTGCCGGTCCAAACCGGATAAAGGAGCAGGGTTGGAATTGTGACATTAAAAACAATAATTACTAAAAGAAATTTAATTTGTAGTTCTAAATAAATTCTAACTGCATTTAGGACGTTTTTTACTCACTTTATGTCTCTTCCATGATGTTATTTCTCTCTCCAACAACATAGATTACAATTACATTAGTGTGACCAATTATGCAAATTAGGCGATGACGTCATTTAGCCACTTCTAGAGACTTTTAGGACAGCCAATAGCGATTTTCCTTACTGAGGAGTTGGCAACACTGCTTAAAAACGTTGTTTTGGCGCCAAGCTGCTGTGTCTTTGAGAGGTAAGACCACTTTTTTCTTTGACTATGTTGTGTAGTATCTACATGTCGAGCATGGTTATATTTTGCGTTTGTCTTATAAGACATGTTATATCGTTTGCGTGCGCTTGTTCTGCATTAGTTTTACTGGGTCCTGGACATGCTTATTTTGTGGACTGTGTAAGAAACATTTTTATTGTTTTTGGTTTTATTAAGGGATTAGCTACAGGGGTTCATGGGGTTATTTTTTCATTTGCTTTCTTGGGATTCCTTTACTGTAATCCGAGAGTCATAAATATCGAATAGGATAGCAAGGATAGCATAAAGTGACATTTAAAATCCAAAAAGTCGAGGGCAAAAGCCACTGTGACACCATTGTTATGCTCTATCAGTATTCTGTATTATGTAAAAATGGTCTGTAAATACAGCACGTTTCCTAGCGGAGTTATACAGATCAGCATAGTTATAAATTAGAGTTTGTTAAATCACACACTTACTTTTTTTAAATAAAATTATTCACGACATATGAGTGGGCAGACAATGGAGGCCGACAGACCTGGTGATAATTGCTTCTATAGAAAGTTAGCACAGCAGTGTCAATCTCTTGCTTTTCTTCTGAGTAGTATTTTATTTAGTTGTAATACAATCAATAATTTGCTTCTTGAAATTAAGTAATGAATTTCTTGTTTTACTGTATAAATTTCAGATCCTGCCTTTACCTGCTCCCTCCTATACTGATGTGGTGTATGTGGTACTGCTGAGCTTGTATGTGGTATGTGAACTGTTATAAAACAGTTTTGTTTTTAAAAGTATAAGTTAATTTTTCTTTAGTGACCCATCCCATGCCCCTGTTATTTCTTCTTCAGATCTGAACCAGTGTAAAGGTTGCAGTTCAAGGGCCTGAGGTATGAAATTCTTTTCAGATCAGCTGTGATCAATATTTTTTGGAACTTGATAAATAACAATAAAAGCTGTAATGGCTCCATTAGCATTTTGTGTAAATGTTTGTGTTAAAATTATAGCTTTAATGAGGTCTTTCTACATTAGTTTCAGTTATAAAGTATGTATATGTGTACATATAGTATGTATATTTACAGTACAGTATGTTGTGTTTCTTGACATGTTTTCAGGTGGAAGCAGAATTTGTGAGGATTACTACTGCTCCACTTGTTCCAAGGCTTTTTGCACAACTTGACCAATACACTGACCAGCTCATAAAAGTCTTCAAGAAAAAAGAAGGCACTGCAGTGAAGAAAATTAGACAAATTTTGGCCCCAGCCACAAAGGTGCGTTATTCTGTTGGTAGCAAAATATTATGGCTAATAAGATCACTTTCAAATTTAAACAGCTAGTGTATGGTAGCTGCACAGTGTACTTACATTTATATTAAGCAAGACAAAGTTTGGTACTCAAAACTTTGGAAAATTAAAATTACCTAAACCTAAGTAAAATCTGATCCCTCAATTTCGGGTTAAACCATAAGTGAATATTCCCGTACACCATAAGTGAATGTTTTTATGTTAAAGATCAGTTTTTGAATGCAAAAAAGATGATGTATTAGTTTGTCTATACCTCCATTATGGACATATATAATGTGGTGGAAACCCTATCCAACAGATTAACTATTCATGTCCATGTGATGATTAGTTGGTCTTGTGTACATGTCTATCTGTGCAGTGAATATGTCACTCATTTTGCATATAATGTGAGTGTGTGTCATCCTAAAGTATTTCTGTTTTCTCTTCCTGTATCTCTGCCACTCTCTACAGAAGCAAACTATTGAAAAGGGAGGAGTGTGTCCTCAGGGCACTACCTTTTACCTGAATGAAGACCCAAGCATCCTCTTCAAAGAATAATTGGTTGGTAATTTTAGTTTAGTTTTTATCTGTATTAAACCAAATTTTGAATAACTAATGTTGTTGCATGTTGTAGTGTTGTTGTTGTTGTAATTTGCATGGAACCTGTTTAAATGTTTTGGGGAATCTTCTTGTATACCCAAACTATTTATATTTATTGTTGAATTTGTAGTCTAAAATAGTAGCGCACTGGGCTACATGTTCCTAATATTGTGTTTACTTCATTAAAGGGTAGCTTTGGCTCTTTTGTTTTGTTTTTTTTTTAATTTAACTGGACGCCATTTTTCTTTGTTTTTGTGTTCAAGCTACAGCTACAGCTGTTCAGAGGAGCTGGAACAAATTACCCTTGCTATCTTCACCATCGAAAAAGCTGATGTCAGCACTCCTCCAGCCGATGTGGGTATAACCATCTAGGGTGTTCTGCATGACCTGGAAAACATGGCCTCTGCATGTGCACTCTTAATGGGTGGGATATATGCACTGAATCGCAGTTAACCTCGAGACTGAAAGCTTTCTTTGAAGTACTTCAGAAGCTCTTCCTTCATCTGTATGTCAGCAGACTCTTGACCAAGGTACAGATACTCAAGAATAAACTGAATGAATAAGCCAACCCTTAATTTGATGATGAATGTTCTGTCAGATGGACAGAAGTTTTTCGGAGGCTGAATGGGAATAAAACGGTAATTTGTTGAAAATGACAGATAAAGGAAAATTACATTTAAGAGAAATTTTGAAAAGTTTGTAAACTACTACAATTTGAGAGATTTTACTCTTGTGGGGGAGGGGGGCTAGTAAGAGACAATCAAAAGTATTGAGATTTAAAGGATTTAATTGAGAGATGATACTGCACCAGAAATGTTGAAGGGTGGTGTGTATATTAGCGTTCAAGGTATATTGTTATGAGGTGGAAATATGTTCATATTCTGTTTGTGTTACATTGTGTGCATTGTAAAGGTAATTGCAATACATACAGTACTAAGTATAAGGGTAAGTTAGGAATGCAGGATGAATGTATATTTTGCGGACTTTTAAAGACGAACAATTGTTTCCATGTTAAAATGTTTACAACCCACGTTTTTTGCCCAAACACTGGTAAAATAAATGTTGAGGGTGGCAAGTGTTAAATGGTTACTGTTGTGCTGTTGCAAAAAAAGTGAACGCTGACAAGCTGTTTTATTGTTAGACCATAATGCTGGCATGCTTTATTTAAGTTTTATTTGGGATGGTGATATAATTTTCTTTGATTGCTAATATCAGTGGACTATTTATTATTGTTATCATTATTATTATTATTATTATTACAACATTAATTTTTTTTTAATTGTGGCTGTTGAGATGGACACTTCACTTTGCATTGTTAAAGGAAAGCACTTCATTGGCGTTGTGTTACTGGACTGACCCTAAGCAATCATTGCAAATAGCAACTTTGCTATCCATTTTAGACACTAAAAGAAAAAACACTCCACAGACCTTACTAGCATCACATGTGCATAACTCAAGTGTCATCTTATCAACATGTTATGTGGTCTTCAATGTTTTTTTCTTCTATTTCTGGCAGATACAGACATTTAATTTAAAGTCTTGATGTTGCATCTGTCTACATACTGTTAGTTACTAACCCTAATGACCTGTTGTGTTTTATTTTGGACTGGGTTTACACAAATGCTCACTGAATGTGTTGGCAATAAAAGAAATTTAAAAAAATAAGTTGGATGTACTTAATTCATTTGTGTGGAACCTGTTGACAAAATAGATTTATGTAAAACTAATTAGTAAAGCACAAGGTGGCTGAAAATATAATATTTGAATTAATCTAACTTAAATTTAACATTTTACTGCCACAAATAAGAAATGTGTTGAAGTAACTAATGTAAACTATCTAACCTGTAAATATATCATTTATGTTCATACCATCTCTCCCTGTTCCTCACACCTAGGTATTCACCACTCATCCAACGTGTGAAACCTGCTGTGAGGACAATTAAAGTGTGGCCAGAGGGGACAGACGCAGTGCTCCAGGACAGATTTAAAAACACAGACTGGAATATGTTCACCAACACAGACCTGGACCAGTACGCCTCATCTGTACTGGATTACATCTCCGAAACCACAGACAGTGTCACCACCCAGAAACGGATCACCATATACCCCAACCAGAAGCCTTGGATGAACCGGGATGTTCGTCTCCCCCTGAAGGCCCGCAACACTGCTTTTAGGTCAGGAGATGCACATGCCTACAGTACAGCCAGGGCTAATCTAAAGAAGGGCATCAAAAAAGCCAAACACCATTACAAAAAGAAGGTAGAAGAACACTTCTCCAACTCCAACCTCCGACGCAGGCCCGGCCCTAACCAATCTGGCGCCCTAGGCAAGATTTTAGGTGGCGCCCCCCTACATCGGCAGTGTAGTGTATCTACTCACAAGAAACCGAATAGCTTTGTCTTTGACCTTTTTTTTTTACTTAAAGAAAGCAAATTCACAATCAGAATAATTAACAAGATAAAAAAAATATATGAATAAATAAATGAATACAAAAAATAAAAAATGAATATATGAAATACAATAAATTTTACATACATAAACACAATAAAACGTGTCAACAAGTTGGATAAAATAAATTAAAAATACAATATAAATAAGGCACTGCACAAAACAAGATATTAAATAAACCAGTATGACTTTAACTATATTACAAAAAAGGGGATCCTACAGAGTTCTCTAGTTGTGCTTTTTAATACTGCATTAACTAGAATGACTTACAAATTACTGTACACCACCCCCTCATCAACCTCACATCACCTGCTACAGCCTTACTCTCCTAGAGTCTGTTAAAATAATCATGCTGACACCTTCGTCCGTCTTTCTGTTTCGGGAATGTGAAGTCACTATCAATTACAAATGGACCTCTGTGAACTAACTCTGTTCGTACCTTTTCAGTTAAAGCAGAAGGCCAGTCAGCAAGGTCTATTGGTGCAGCAGGAAGACCGCTTGATGCTGCTGCATCACTGCTGGGTTGTGCTGCTGAGGTGGAGGCAACAGGAACACCACTTGATGCTGCTGCAAAACTGGTGGGTTGTGCTGCTGAGGTGGAGGCAACAGGAAGACCGCTTGATGCTGCTGCATCATGGCTGGGTTGTGCTGCTGATGCTGCATCACTGGTGGGTTGTGCTGCTGAAGTGGAGGCAGCAGCGGTAGATGTGGTAGATGGCCCAGGGGTGGGATTTAGAAACTTCAACAGTGCATCTGAAGAGAGGAGTATGTGACACCACTGAGTATTAAAGTCTAATAATAAAAACATATGATTCCAGGAATAAAATGAAATGATATAATATAAATGAAAAACCAAAGAGATATATGTATGATGTTAACTGATATGCAAATTAGATTAGATTCAATTTATTGTCATCATTACAGTGAAATGCTGAATAGCAGAATGCAAAGTAACAGTATAATATCATATGAGAATGTTATGTTATGATTATCTTTGACCGAATCACAGCAGTGCTCATATTAAAAACAGCATTCCCTCTCATGTGATATTGCTTAATTAACATTAATGATGTGCACTTTAACAACTAGGCTTACAACTATAATATATACAGGGGTGGAAAAGTGACTATTACCTGCAGGGTAAACGTTAGCTAACCAGAAGGCAATAACAATGTAAACAAAAACACCTGCTTAAAAGATGAATACAAATGAGGAATGGTGGGTAAGGTGGGAGTACTGTAATTACCTAACGTTACATTATTATTTTCCATAACAATTTAGCCCCTCCACAATATTAACTGACGTTAAAACAGTTAACTAGCTATTTATTGATTAGCAATTAGCGAATCATGTAACATTAGCTTAATGCTAAAAATTTAGGTTACTATCACATTCAGACAAATAATTTCATGTAGGCTAACGTTACCTACCTCTGTCTTTTTCTCGTTTCTCCTCCTCTTCTTTTCTCTTTTTTCTTCCCTGGGCACCTGACAGTTTTGGCCGTTTTGACATCTTGTGTTGATTTTTGATGTGGTGACGTCCAAAAGGAACCATGATACTGGGAAGGGAGGGGCGCACCGTCTTGAGGGGGGGGCGTAATGTTGTAACAAATAATATTTCTATTAAATAAGCTTTACTTTGCATTTTAATTAACGTGGGATTATTTTTTGTATTTAGAAATAATAGTACCAACTTTTTTTTTTTTTTTTTTTTTTTCAACATTTGTGGCACTGGCGTGGCGCCCCCTGATGGACGGCGCCCTTAGCATTTGCCTATACGGCCTATGCCACGGGCCGGCCCTGCCCCGACGCATGTGGCAAGGACTCCAGACCATTACAGACTACAGGACCACCAAACCCTCCCCCGCATCCTCTGATGTCTCCTTCCTCAACGAGCTCAACAACTTTTATGCTCGTTTTGAGCGAGGGAACCCCACAACCACAACAGACATGACGCCAGACCACCAACCTCTGACTCTCTCCCCCACCGATGTAGGAGCGGTGCTGAGCAGGATCAATGTCCACAAGGCTGCAGGTCCTGATGGCATCCCCGGGCGTGTTCTCAGAGCGTGTTCTGGGGAGCTTGCAGGAGTGCTCACAGACATATTCAACCTGTCCTTGGCCCACACTGTGGTACCGGCCTGCTTCAAATCCACCTCCATCGTCCCAATACCCCAAAACTCCAACCCATCTAGCCTCAATGACTACTGCCCAGTAGCACTCACCCCCATCATCGCTAAGTGCTTAGAGCAGCTGGTCTTAGCACACTTCAAATCCTGTCTCCCCCACCCTGGACCCCCACCATACCGCCAGAACAGGAGCACAGAGGATGCAGTCTCCATCGCACTGCACTCTGTCCTCTCACACCTGGACAACAACAACAACACCTACGCCAGAATGCTGTTTATAGACTTCAGTTCAGCATTCAATACAATCCACCCCTCACAACTCATCAGGAAACTGACAGACCTGGGCATCAGTTCCCTCATCTGCAAATGGTTACTGGACTTCCTGACCAACCGCCCCCAACATGTCCGGCTGGGTAACCGCTGCTCATCTACAATCACAATGAACACCGGTGTACCACAAGGCTATGCGATGAGCCCTTTCCTCTACTCCCTCTTCACCCATGACTGCAGACCTGCTGATGGTTCCAACACCATCATTAAGTTTGCAGATGACACCACGGTGATTGGCCTCATCAGCGACAACGATGAGATCGCCTACAGGGAGGAGGTGGATCGTCTGGCTGAGTGGTGCGACACAAACAACCTGCTGCTTAACACTGAGAAGACTAAGGAGCTCATCGTGGACTACAGGAGGAATGCTGACCCACATCCACCCATCCACATTAAGGGGACGGCTGTGGAGCGTGTGAGCAGCTTCAAGTTCCTGGGAGTCCACATCTCCGAGGATCTCACCTGGACAACCAACTGCTCCAAGCTGGTCAAGAAGGCTCACCAGCGCCTCTTCTTCTTGAGGACTCTGAGGAAGAACCACCTGTCCTCAGACATCCTGGTGAACTTCTACCGCTGCACCATCAAGAGCATCCTGACCAACTGTATAACAGTCTGGTACGGGAACTGCTCTGCCTCGGACCGAAGGCGTTGCAGAGGGTCGTGAAAACTGCCCAGCGCATCGCGGAGCACCACTTCCTGCCATAAAGGACATCTACAGGAAGCGGTGTCTGAAAAGGGCTGGGAAAATCATCAGAAACCCCAGTCACCCATCACATGGACTCTTCACCCTCCTGCCCTCTGGGAGGCGCTACAGGAGCCTCCGGACTAAGACCACCAGGTACCGGAACAGCTTCTTCCCCACAGCTGTCAGACTCCTGAACTCTGCCTCCTGACATCTGACTCACGTTAAACTCATGGACTGAACATACACACACCCACAACCACTAGCACTTTATCACTATCACAATTATCCACATACCTCACTTATCCTAACTGCACTACTGTATAGTTCTGTGTAAATATCATTCTGTACATACGATAATTTTCAATCCTACAACTTGTCACGCCGCGCGTAGCAGACGTGTGGAATGTAGATAAGGACCCAAGATGCGGACTGCTAAGTAGTGAGCGAGCTTTATTAACAAAAGGTGAAATACAACACAACAGGAAGGAGGGGGGGCGAGGAACAGAACAGAAAATACTCTAAACTGGGAAAACTAAAACTAAACACAAAACCAGAACACGAGCGAGGGTACCTTGCAGGGAGATCAACGCGAGAGACTGCACAGGAGGACTGAGGGGAAAAGACACAGACGAACCAGCAATCACTAAGACAAAAGACACGACTAAAATACACTCAGAGAACACAGGGAGATTACACACAGGTGGGGGACACAGCTGGGAGAGATTAACATGACGAGACAAGGGAGGCAAACTGAAAACACTCACATCAGACGCAGACCTTCACAATAAAACAGGAAACACATACACACAAAGACACAGACTAGGAAACGCAGACTTAACACAGGAGTAGACGGCAGAACGGAATAACACTAAACAGGAGGAAGAACAGAACCAAAATGACACTAATAGAAAACACAAAACGCTGGGTCAAAAGGACCCAGGATCATGACACAACTGTTT
Source organism: Oreochromis aureus (assembly GCF_013358895.1). NCBI lineage: Eukaryota > Metazoa > Chordata > Actinopteri > Cichliformes > Cichlidae > Oreochromis > Oreochromis aureus. Next base: position 5,000,428 of record NC_052954.1, on the reverse strand, counting down.
ATAACTTGCATAGTTCACATTTCTGTATAACTGTATATCTCAGATTTCTGTATAGTTTTTATTTCATATTTATATCCTGTTCATAGCCTGTACATAGCTTGTACTCACTACAGCCTGTACATACTTATAGTTATAGAATATTCATAACATACTTCACACCGTGTACATTATAACATACCATAATAGACCCATTTCTGTAATATACTTACACATCTATATTATTGCTATTGCTAATATATATTGTAATATATCTATATCACGGCTAGAGCACTTTCTGGATGGATGCAAACTGCATTTCGTTGCCCTGTACCTGTGCATGTGCAATGACAATAAAGTTGAATTCTATTCTATTCTACAACATAATTTGATTTAGGTAGTCTTAAATATCTCTTGTTAATCTTAAGTTGTTTTTTAAAATTAGATGAACTAAAGATTTTTGCTTTAAACTAACACAATGCAATTTCGTGGAACCTGTTGACAAAATAATTTTAATTAAAGTCAACGTTTCATTTTTTTGAGTGTGCCTGCCAGAACAGTATTTATGTACTTTACATTGTGCAAGTCTAGACTATATTTTACATCATAGAAAGGATGATGTGGATCTATTATTCAGGAAAACAAATGAAGACTTAACTATTTGTCAGCTGTTGTAATATTTGACAAATTATACATAAATTAGAAAATGTACTTAATCCTATCTTAGAGTGACAGAAAGTCACTCCAAGAAGTTCTTTTTAACTAGATTATTTCTGAGATTATCTTCCTAATTTAGGAAAATAGAGAACACTAAAGTTTGTTCTCAAACAAACTATTAGAATTTCTGAGAGCATTTTTTGAGAAACTGAGGCTACGGTCCACATGTATATGGGCTCAAAATGTGGTCATAAATATTTTGTACTTGTAAATCAGGATTTGTATGTGTAAAAAAGATTTGTATGTGTAAAAAGAATTTGTGCACGCGTAAAAAAGATTTGTGTGTGTGTGTAAAAAAGATTTGTGTGTGTGTAAAAAAGATTTGTGTGTGTGTAAAAAAGATTTGTATGTGTAAAAAGAATTTGTGCGTGCGTAAAAAAGATTTGTATGTGGACTTAGTCAAAAACCCCCCCTGCAAGTTACAAGTACGAATTTTGACCCTATTTTTCTTCCTGTCATCTGATTGGTCAATGTCATGTCAATCACAAATGTAACAACCCAATCAGAGAAAAGATGGGTTTGGCTGTCGGAGGGGCACTTTTTTGAACTGCAGGTCCTTGAAGGGTAATACAGTTTGAAGCTGGAGGATCTCTATATGAATATTCGATAGCAGCTAGGTCCCCTTACTTTCAGCAGCTGTTGAAAGGATAAAGTTGTGGTATATCAGTGGTTAGAAATACCATTATTACTTTAGGATTAGTTTAACACAAAGTCAGGGCTGACCCGGGACCATTGCTGTGAGTCACAGTGCGCAACATAAAGGTCCTTTCACATCAGACGCAGGATGTGCTGCTAATGCTAACTGCTAACTAAAAGCAAAGGATCCAGAATTTGTTGCGCTGGCTGCTGAGCTCTGTGGGTTTTTGCAGCAGCTCTACCTGTACTAGATGCACCTGCTCCTTGTCGTTTCTATCTCTGACTTTATGTCCTCTACAAGAGTTTCTGGGTTTTTTGCTAGTTCTTCAAATGTTCAATAAAAACATGTATGCTAATTCATAACGAAGAAAGCTTTGTAATGAAGACTGTCATTTCCAAAACACTGCCCCCCCCCCCGCGGTCCGCAGCGCTGTATTAAACAGTAGACCTGTGACACAAAAATCACCAAACTCGGACGACCACAGACTGTTTTCCTTCGTGGTGATGAAGGAAAACGCTGGGTTGGCATGTAAAAGGGCATTTATTCCCTTTAAAGACCTGCAGTTCAAAAAAAGTGCCCCTCCGACAGCCAAACCCATCTGTTCTCTGATTGGATTGTTACATTTGTGATTGACATGACATTGACCAATCAGATGAAAGGAAGAAAAATAGGGTCAAAATTCGTACTTGTAACTTGCAGGGGTTTTGGCTAAGTCCACACACAAATCTTTTTTACACATACAAATCTTTTTTACACACACACAAATCTTTTTTACACACACACACAAATCTTTTTTACACATACAAATCTTTTTTTACGCATGCACAAATGCTTTTTACGCATACAAATCTTTTTTACGCACGCACAAATTCTTTTTACACATACAAATCTTTTTTACACACACACACACACAAATCTTTTTTACACATACAAATCTTTTTTACACACACACACACAAATTCTTTTTACACATACAAATCCTGATTTACAAGTACAAAACTGATTTACAAGTACAAATATTTATGACCACATTTTGAGCCCATACATGTACACCGGTATTTTTTGAAAACGCAGCTTTTTCTATGCATTTGGGCCTTTCGTCCACACGTAAATGGCATTTTGGGTCACTGAAAGGTGAGATTTTTTAAAACTCCTGCCAGGGTGGAGATTTTTGAAAACTATGTTTTTGTGTTTAGGTGTGGATGAGGAAAACTGAGATTTACTCAGGCAACGTCAAAAGTGTGTGCCATTTTTGTACAATGGCGGATATAGACAAAATACTGTTGCTGTTAATCTTAGTATCTGCAGTTTTTACACGCTTACATATACACACACAGTTACTGTCCCTCCATTTAGAAAGACAGAGGCATCAGAGTGAACATCAGACGTGGCTTCTACATTCAACACAGACGTTCTCACAACCCAAATCCCTACATTGGTTTTGAATGAATTGTATTTTTTTTAATTAAATTTATGTATGCTGTATGCATTTTGTCCATTCCAAAGTTTTGAGTCTATACCAGCCAAGATGCTGTCTTAGTTATTAAAAATTGAAATGATGAAGGCACTTGAAAAGTAACACAAAATTAGCTGCCTTTCCAGAAAAACACAAAAACTTTACTTAAGGTTTTGTGAGGGCACAAAACCCTGTTTACTCTTTTCCTCCCAGGCTTCTAGACTTCTGATTAGCCAACATTTCTACATGGTCAGGATTTCTTGACAGCGTTTGACTTCATTTCTGGCGTTTACATGTGGAAGGAGATTTTTTTTATAACTGCACGGGTGGACGGCATTAAAAAAAAAAAACCAAAACCTAAAATGCCTATTTTCAAAATGACCTGTGTACATAGCCTTACTTAAAGGTAATTTACTTATGCACAAAATTAAAACGCTCAACCCCCCCAAAAAAGTAATTAGTTACTAATTACTGATTACTTCTCCAAGAAAGTAATACAGTTACTGTATTTTTCGGACCATAAGGCGCACCGGATTATGAGGCATACTGTCCACGAATGGGTTTGCTTTCATACATAAGGCGCATCGAATTATAAGGCGCATCAAATAAAACAAAACAGTCAGATAAGTCAAACTTTACTCAACTCATTCCTCTTGCTTCCTCCACTTCCGTACCATTGATTCATTAATGTTGAATTCTCTCGCAGCTGCTCTATTCCCATGCTGTTGCAGTATATGTTGTTCCAGTGTTTTTCTAATTTTTGCTATGTAACTTTGCACTTTCCACTTTCTGCTGTAACAAAACAAATTTCCCATGTGTGAGACTAATAAAGGTTATCTTATCCTACATTAATGACTAACCTCATATTGTGGATGAATTATCTCAGTTGTTCTCCTGACTGAAGTTTGGTCCATTTACAGCGTCTTTCCATGCGATTGCATTTGTCAAAAACCATCTGGAACTTTTATCGAGTGGAAAAAAGTTAGCATTCATCCTCCAGCTTCACTGTGTTATGCTTTATGTTATGCTAACATAGCTGCGTAGCAATCACGTAGCACAGCATTATATACCAGCTAGTCTAACTTCAGTAACCCTACCTACAAGCGTCACTGCTGTATAGTTTTCTGTCTTCATTTATGTTGGAAGTGATACCAGAGCTGTCCTTTTTATTTTTTTCCAGAAATCTCTCAGTCAGAACATTGTATATTATGTTTAGGTAACTAGCGAAACCAGCGACTAACTTCCTGCTAACTTCTAACTCAGTTAAATTTAATAAATTCTGTTTTCATGGATGCCTGGATGTTAAACTTAATTGTTACACCTCCTAAAGCAGCAACGCTGATCATTTTATTAAAGATGAAAGAATTTATACAGTTTTTAACTCTCAGTGTTTGTTTGACTTTGGGACCTGAAGCAGATGGAGATGGTGAAACACTTTGATATTTTCATTTAAATGCCTGTCATATTCAATATATAAATCACTAAATGACAGAATCTCTAAATAGATATAAAAGTCCTAAATGAATAACAGAATAATAAATCAATTACATAAATAAATTACAAGGGAAATGATCTCATTTTTTTAACTCATCGCATTCATTGTTATGTTAGTGTCTAATTTTTAAGACATCATTTCTATTGGCTAACTTTATGTTGGTTGCATCTCTCCTGCTTTCTTTTCAGTTTAAATAGAAACATAAGCAACAAAACAAGAATCATCCTGCTAAAACATGGACCATGCAATATGGAAATATGTCTCTCACTTGCATGTCATGTGCCCATGAGGCATATGGTGTCACAGCTTTTGACCAAATGCTCTGGTTGCTTTGGGCCTGAATTGAGCAGCAGATCATCCATGTTGACCACATGTATACACACACACACACACACACACACACACACACACACACACACACACACACACGCACACACACACACACACACACACACACACACACACACACGCGCGCGAAGTGTTCCAGTAAGTTGGCACTGGTGTTCATCCATATAGCAGAACAGACAGAATTGGTGTGACTGGAGCAGATGGAGCAGTAAAACAAGCAATCAGACAGAATGTTAACTTGCGTAAACCAGAATTATCAGAGGTCTTTTTAGAAAACTGACAGAGATCTGCTGGCTTTACTGCAGGCATTCTTATGGTGTAGCAGTTCTGCATAATTTGGGCTTCAGTGACAGTTTGTCCTGGTTTTTGCTGCAGTACTGATGAGATGAGAATACATTTAGAAATGCCTTTAAACTCCTTAAAAGTTAAGAAATAACATTATGGTTTTTAGAAGAAGTTATGTGCAGTAGGCCAAGTCTTTAAAGGCCATTCAACCTTAATACATACACCTCAACAATGTTACAATGCTCAGAGAATAAATCAGTAAAGCTTTTTAAGAAAATTATGTATGTATATTTGTGCTTACATATAAATACACATACTGAATACTGACATTTTCTTTCATGCCCGCTAAAGTTTAAGGTTGACTAGAATTAGAAGTCAAAAGCAACACAAAAACCATACTGCTATTGTTAATAAATAATTGAAGTAATAAATACAAATACAGTGATGACAGTATAATTGTATTAGTATGGGTGTGGGACTAAGGTCTGATATATAATGTAATTTTTTTAATTTATGTTTTTATATACATTGGAGCATCAAATCTGTAGTCAGTAGGAGGAAAAAATTTTAGGAGACCTCAATGAAATAGCCTAGGGACTGGAGATCATTTGGACAGGAGATTTTGGGTAGCACAATGTGAAAAGAAACTGTTCAAAAACATGCCAGAATACAATACTAAAAGCCCGCCAGTAAACATCAAATCACTATCTGTCTGGAGCTGCCTGTGTGACAGAAACAATATGTAATGTGAGCTTTAAAATAATTGATTTGTTAGTATATAATGATGGCCTGCTCTCTCCATCGTCCCACTTTACAACTAGGCTTTAATATGTCAAGAAAAACATCTGATTCAATCTGGGTCATGACTCATTTTGAGAGAGAGATCCTATACTGCTTATGTTCCTCATAAGAGTGCCCTTTCACCATAGACACTTACTTGTGCTAGCTAGCTTAACGTTATCTCCTTGCCTGACTGTGATGGACATAAATAGAAGAAGTTGGAAAAACAAAGAAGAGAGGAACTGTGACTAGTTAGGGACAAACCCCAACTGTATGTAAATAGTGTAAATTAAACGTTCAGTTCATTGCTTACCAGTGTACATCGACATAGCAACTCATAATCCTTCAGTGCAGGTTATGTTTTACATTAGTTTACTATTAGTCTAATTGTCAGGGTGAGATTTAGGATTGTCATTTGTACTTAGAAACATATAATCATTTATGCTTAAAGGTATATAATCGTTTGTAGATTGATAGAATGTCTGATCCTTAGTAATCTGCATAGACTCTCTGTACCATAAAAAGGGAAGTGCGTTCACTCCTTTTCCAGAGTGTTCTGGCATGCCACACACACATCCTAAGGTCACGAGAGAGGTCGTACCTTCTCTTTCTGATATATGGTATGGTAAAGACATCTGTATCTGTTTAGGTATAAGAGCCTTTTGTTTAGATGAACTGGTGGACTCCCTGACCCAGGTATCTGGGGAGTCACTCATAGGGTCACATTTTGACCCCCCCACACACACACACCCACACACCCATGTACACACACACACACACACACACACGCATACCTACACGTACGCACAGTCTGGTACTATTTGTTCACACACATGCCTGTCATATGTTAATGAAACTATGCATATCCATGTAACCACAATAAAGAGCAGTGCTACGGAGGGGCTGACCGAGAGTGACTGGGGTTCAAGCGGAAGGAACAGCGCTTGGTCTGGTCATCTCCCTCGTACACTAGATCACACAAAGAGTTCTGCCTGGTGTCTTATGTTTTGCTAGTTGCAGTTGGTTGTCTCGGTTGTTCCAGCAATAGGTCTGTGCCTAGATAAACCTAACACTCATGCTGATCGCTAAAGACAGAAACCAAAAACACACAACTAAAAATGACCGTATGAAAAATGTCTGAAAGTAATCCTGCAGTCTTGGAAAAGCTACAAAGAAGACAAATGGGTTCCAGAGCTGGAGCACTTAAAGCAATCATGGGGAATGTGACGTCTATGGGCAATAAAATGGTCTGAGCTGATTGAGCACCAGAAACTCTGAGTTTCGTTTTATGTTTCATGGAGAGATCAATTGAATCACACTCTTCAGCCCACAGTGTGAACAAACAGTAAACAGCAGGATTAAGAGCAGAAAAAAACCCACACAAATATTTCTGCTTAGTGTTAAACACATCTGATCATCCAAACCAGAATTCCCTACAAAGGGTAAGTTTCCAGCTGTTTATTTCACTTGTTGAATTGCATTTATGCACATCCTGCAGTTGAAAGCTTTGCAGTGCATGGTGTCTCAAAATTGTTACACACATGGCTTGTTGGCTTTGCAACGGATGGTACAGCTGCTGTGACGGGCCGATAGAGAGGAGCAGGCACACTCCTGAGTAAAAAGATCAATTCTAACATAACCGCTATTTATTGGCTTAATTGTGAGTTGCAGCCTGTGGTCCATCATTGTCTAAAACACACTGAGATGCTATGCTAGACCTTTATGTCTGTTGCCTTCATTTGCTGCTTGTTTGTGAGTGTCTCTCTCTTCAGTAACTTAACATCATGCCCTATTGAATAAATATCAGCTGACTGACTTTGCCACTGAAAAATCTCAATTTTCTTTGCACTGGCAGACATGCTCAAACCATAACAGTGCCCCCACCTGTTAAGGTTGGCTGTGTGTCAGGCTGGCAAGGAGGAGTGGTGGACCCAAAATGCAGGCAGTCAGGCATGAGGTTTAAACACAAAGAACTCAGCTTTATTTGCTGGCAGGGGAAAGTCATACAAAAAGCAAACTAAACTGGAAACTCATAACCTAAACTCAGTGAGACACAGGGAGATCCACACAGCATTAGGGACGACGCGACACTGACTCAAAGAAACACAGGGTTTAAGTACACTGGGAAGTAACGAGGGGAATGAGACACAGGAGGGCACAGCTGGGAGAAATCAGAACTAACGAAACAGGGGAAGCAAAACCAGACACATTAACATAAGACACGCACCTCCAAAGTAAAACAGGAAACATAACACAGACTGAACTTAAAGACACAGACTCACAGGCAGGCACTGCAACAGAGGGAACCGAGACGTGGGACCAGGGCAGACACAGACACTGACTGGACACGGGGATATAGCAGACAGCAACTAAGGATTACACAGAGGCATAAACCATAAGACAGAACTCCAACTAAGAAACCAAAGACTAGAAATGATAAATAATATAATGAACTCAAAGCCTCTGGGTCAACGACCCAGGCATCCTAACACCACCATGTTTGACAGATGTGTTTCAAATCATATGCTGTTTTTCTTCTTATTCCCACTTTTGTAAAATGTATTTTGTCATTTACAATTTTTAAAGGATAAAAAAAATTGAAATTATTTTACTAGAGGACTTTATTAGGATAGTGGAGAGAGTTGACATGAAAGCTAGGTTATCTGCTGCTTGATTCCTGTTCTTTGTTCCTCGCTATTCCTGTGTTTACATTCACATCTGAAGGCATCCTTCATTTGCATTGACATTGCTTTGGATGCTTTATTGAAATTTATGGTAAAAAGCTGCAAAATGCAAGTTCCACACCTGGAATCAGATATTATTTGGGAGAACGCATGGATTGAACATCTCCAATCTAGCCATGAAACTGCTTGTCAAATTATTTTTAATCCTTTGAAAATGATGGACTATGTATAAAATGACTGTAATTCTTAAATGTTAATGCAATGCCTTTGTTAAACTCCTTGAAATAAAGCTGAAAGTCTACACTTCAATCAAATCTTGATTGTTTAATTTTAAAATGCACTGTAATCAAGTACAGAGGCAAAGTCCAAAAGCCTGCTTTTATTTCAGTAAACAGACCATGGGTCAACTCTTTCCTAGTCTTCTTTCCCAATATTGAGCATTTTATTGTCATTTGTCCAGAGGACAGACTTAATACTTTTTTAGTGTGACCAGTAGGAATATACTGGAGCTACTTATTTATTCATGTCTTGTACTGAAATTATGATGTACTATTACATATTCAGATTATTCTATATTAAATATTGAAATTCAATGACATGAAAAGGGGATTTATTCTTGGTGTAGTCAGTGAGCATTTACCATCATGTTTGATTGCAGAACAAGTGTCCATTCATTTCGTACAGATTCACAGTTATCCTATATATGTACCACCCATCAAACAAACAAAATTCTAGTCAACACAGATTGTATATCATCTATTATTTTACCTTTTGAAAAACACTGGCTTTATGTGTATATGTATAGTCTGTATAAGCTGAATAGCTCGAGGTATACTTCATATTCTGTTGCTAAGTTAGAGATGACACTGAGTGACCTGAGAAGGAAGCAGTCAGGACAAACAGCGTTATTCAGATACTGTGGCTGCTCATTGGTCAGTCATGTGGAGTGGAAAAATGTATGATATTAAGAAGAGCAAAGGCAAATTTTATATTCTGTAGGAGAAAATATTCTTATGCAACACACACACACACACACACGTGTGAAATGAGATAAATGCCATTTTTGTTATTTATTAAACCATATAGCCATCCACAAATCTAGGCATCTGTCCAGCTGAATGTTATTTCACATTGATCTGTGGCTAATAGCTTGTGAAACATCAATCCTATCCACTCATCATGAAATGAGAAGACAGCTGCAGGATGAGATGCAGCCCCTAGCATTTGTCAAATTTCATCCTCTCGCCATATGTCCTGTCACGCCTGATTCTATGAAGCAGAAAAAACAGAAGCAATCTTTAAAATGAAAGAGATACATCTTGAGACCTGACAAATCCCTCACCACTAACAGGGGCTCTTATTTTGTGAGCTCTGTGATCTGTTGCCTACTGGCAATGAGCTGACTGATTAGTACATGAGCGTCCTAAATTTAATGGAGTGCCACACCTGCATATCAAGTTCAGGAGTGGTGTAAGTGAGTAGATTGTGTTGATTTTGGCATATTTCAAGGATGTAAAATAGACCACTAAAGAAGTAACAAACATTAGAGAGTTTGGTGGTCTCTCATGACAACATAAAGAACAACATAAATGAATCAGCTAAGCAGGAACTGCAGCTCATCACCACTAATGTGAGAGCCAGGTTCAACTCTGAGGCCTCTCAAAGTCCTGCTTTTGTCTTGCATTTGGCGCTCTTCATAAATACAGGCTTTGTAAAACTTTATACCAAAACTCAGATTGCACTGACACAATGCAGTACTAAATCTAGCTCAAAAATCTTTGCATACAGCTGGCCAATTATATGGCATGATATGACAAACAAGAACTTTTGTAAAGGAAAAGAAACGCTTATACGTGCACAATAACATGGTAAGTTTTTCTTTTGTTCCTCTTGCTTTCTTGGGAGGTATCTCACAAGTCAGCTCTTTAGAAGAATTTATGAGTTGGTAAAATCTTTATGGATTTTGATGGCTGCAGTTACAGCTACACAGTGGTAATATCTACCAAACATCAGTGTAGAAGCTTACTCATAACACTACACTTATATTTTTCTTTCTTTAAATATAGGATTGAATTTACAGGATAATAAAGAATTGGTTTTGGTTTAGAATTAATTTACATACTCACATAATACTGTATTCTAAAATAAGTGTGCACATTTTATTTTACACTGTCATGTATGTATGTATGATTTAATCTTTCTGTGTTTTCTGAGTTACCTCAGGGTAGAACAGGGGCGGAGCAAGCCTATATGGAGACCTGCATATTGGGTCATACCACTGGATCATGGGGGGGTGGGGGTGGGGTGGGGGGTGGGGTGGAATTTGTTATGTTAGATTCAGTTGGGTTTTTGTGTGTTCTACCCCTTTTTGTATGTTTGTGTGCTGATCAGCCATTAATTGTATCATTTAGGTAGGTCAGTTTGTTTGAGTTAGTAGTATTGTTTGTTGTCAGCTTTTGAGTAGAGTTTTGTTACTTTTATGGGCCCAAGATTGAGATTTTTCTGTATAATTTAACCGAATTTGTTTCTGGGTTCAATAAAAAACCCTTTTTTTGGACTTTAACCTGTGCCTGACGTGCCTTCACTTCTCGGCCCATCACATGGATACATAGAAAATGTATGCATTTGTTTACATACAGGGAGTGCAGAATTATTAGGCAAGTTGTATTTTTGAGGAATAATTTTATTATTGAACAACAACCATGTTCTCAATGAACCCAAAAAACTCATTAATATCAAAGCTGAATGTTTTTGGAAGTAGTTTTAGTTTGTTTTAGTTCTAGCTATTTTAGGGCATATCTGTGTGTGCAGGTGACTATTACTGTGCATAATTATTAGGCAACTTAACAAAAACCAAATATATACCCATTTCAATTATTTATTTTTACCAGTGAAACCAATATAACATCTCCACATTCACAAATATACATTTCTGACATTCAAAAACAAAACAAAAACAAATCAGCAACCAATATAGCCACCTTTCTTTGCAAGGACACTCAAAAGCCTGCCATCCATGGATTCTGTCAGTGTTTTGATCTGTTCACCATCAACATTGCGTGCAGCAGCAACCACAGCCTCCCAGACACTGTTCAGAGAGGTGTACCGTTTTCCCTCCTTGTAAATCTCACATTTGATGATGGACCACAGGTTCTCAATGGGGTTCAGATCAGGTGAACAAGGAGGCCATGTCATTAGTTTTTCTTCTTTTATACCCTTTCTTGCCAGCCACGCTGTGGAGTACTTGGACGTGTGTGATGGAGCATTGTCCTGCATGAAAATCATGTTTTTCTTGAAGGATGCAGACTTCTTCCTGTACCACTGCTTGAAGAAGGTGTCTTCCAGAAACTGGCAGTAGGACTGGGAGTTGAGCTTGACTCCATCCTCAACCCGAAAAGGCCCCACAAGCTCATCTTTGATGATACCAGCCCAAACCAGTACTCCACCTCCACCTTGCTGGCGTCTGAGTTGGACTGGAGCTCTCTGCCCTTTACCAATCCAGCCACGGGCCCATCCATCTGGCCCATCAAGACTCACTCTCATTTCATCAGTCCATAAAACCTTAGAAAAATCAGTCTTGAGATATTTCTTGGCCCAGTCTTGACGTTTCAGCTTGTGTGTCTTGTTCAGTGGTGGTCGTCTTTCAGCCTTTCTTACCTTGGCCATGTCTCTGAGTATTGCACACCTGGTGCTTTTGGGTACTCCAGTGATGTTGCAGCTCTGAAATATGGCCAAACTGGTGGCAAGTGGCATCTTGGCAGCTGCACGCTTGACTTTTCTCAGTTCATGGGCAGTTATTTTGCGCCTTGGTTTTTCCACACGCTTCTTGCGACCCTGTTGACTATTTTGAATGAAACGCTTGATTGTTCGATGATCACGCTTCAGAAGCTTTGCGATTTTAAGACTGCTGCATCCCTCTGCAAGATATCTCACTATTTTTGACTTTTCTGAGCCTGTCAAGTCCTTCTTTTGACCCATTTTGCCAAAGGAAAGGAAGTTGCCTAATAATTATGCACACCTGATATCCGGTTGTTCAGTCTGACGTCACTGGCCGTGTCTGGGCCTAAACTCCGCTGCAGGTCCATATATCAAACGATCACTGTGGCATTACTGAGAGTTGAAAAACTGTCTAAAGTCTTTCATCTTTAATAAAATGATCAGTGTTCTGCTCTACCAGGTGTAACAATTGAGTTTAACATCCAGGCATCCATGAAAATGGAATTTATGACATTTAACGGCGTTAGAAGTTAGCAGGAAGTTAGCTCGCTAGCTTCTATCTAAATACAATATAGCATGTCCTAACTGCGGGGTTTTGGAAAAAAATTCAACGTACAGCTCTGCTATAACTTCCAACATAAATGAAGACAGAAAACTAAACAGCAGTGACGTTTGTAGGGTTACTGAAGTTTGGCTAGCTGGTATATAATGATGTGCTACGTGACCGCTAGCGACACAGCTATGTTAGCATAACATAAACAAGCTAACTTTTTTTCCACTCGATAAAAGTTAACGTGAGTGTTCTCGGTGGTCAGGAACAAATGTAATCGCATGGCAGGATGCTGTAAAAGGACTAAACTTCAGCCAGGAGAACAAGTGAGATAATCCATCCACAATACGAGGTTAGTCATTCATATACTGCTGCATGGGCTGTGCTGTAGTTACATCGTAAGGTTTTAAAAACTGAGCTTAAATAAATGATTAGCAGTAATAAAAGCCGAGGGAGGTCAACAGTGATCACTGACTGTTTTAGGAGCTTTTTCAGATTAAATAGAAGAAAATACAAAACATTAAACATGTTAACAACACAAAAGCCATATTAAACGCAGACTACTTTAGGCCCGGAAGTAGGATTCGTCACGTCATCACTGAACAACCGGATAGGGTGTTGATGTCATTAGACCACACCCCTTCTCATTACAGAGATGCACATCACCTAATATGCTTAATTGGTAGTAGGCTTTCGAGCCTATACAGCTTGGAGTAAGACAACATGCATGAAGAGGATGATGTGGACAAAATACTCATTTGCCTAATAATTCTGCACTCCCTGTATAAGTAACACAATTGGAAATTTAATCAGTTCAGTTTCTAGTTGATGACTCAACAGGTCTGATCCGGGTTACATTTTCACATTGTTCAAAACACTATTCCTTTTAAGGTGTCTGTTGGATTTTTTGGAGTATTTTGTGAGATGGTTGATGGTTATCTTTATTCCAAAGCAGTCTTCCATGACTTGTGTTTGTACCCATTTTGTCAAATGATACCAGCATTTGTTCCAGAGAAGCACTGTAGAGAAGTATAGCATTTATCCGCACAGCTGTGTTTTTTGCTCTCGCTCCCTCCCCTTACCTCCATCTACTCTACTTTCATACAGTTTGCTTCCAAGTCCTTGAAATCATCACCAAAAACAGATTTTAGGACAGCACACCATAGGTTCTGATATAGTCCCCCCAGTACCAAAAGAAAATGAGGACTGAGACATTTAGCAATAACAGCTGCCTCTGTTAAACAAGTAAACAATCATAATATTTTAATGCTGGATTCATAGAAATAAATAGACAGTGACTGTAAGTAACAATATATGTTTGTAAGCATACTGGGTTACAGGGCTGTAGCTCATTCAGGTAGAGCAGGTTGTCTGCTGATTGGAAGGTTGGTAGTTTGATCCCTGGCTGCTCCAGTCTCAATCTGAACGAGGCAAGTTGTATAAAATCCTTTGAGTGCTTATCAATGTAACCAATATCACCCCAAATTCATTAGTGTGCAAATAGATCTGACAAATGAATTTGTTCTGTGAATGCATTGTCAGGAAATTTGACTGTTGAGTTTCACACTGTCACACTGCTTTGACATTGCTTGCAAACAATGAGAAAAAAATAAAATGAAGACAGGAGAAATCTTAGACACTCGTTGAGCTATTAGCTCTGAACTGTGAATCAATTTGTACTGTCACGGTTCTGGGTCATTTTTGACCCAGCATTTTTTGTTTCTGTTTTGGTGGTTTTCTAAATTATGATTTGTTTGGATTTTTGAGTTGTGCTGGTTTGATTTTGTATTAAGGGTTATTCTTGGTTTTGTTTTCTTGATGTTATTTGTTGTTCTGGCCTTAAGTCACTGTCTTCTCTGTTTCATGTGTTATATTCTTATATCACATATCAGTCTATCTCTCAGTGTTAAGTTTATGTTTTTGTGATTCGTTTCTTATTTCCTGTTTTATTTTGATAGTCCCAGTCCTATGTCAGTGTATTCAGTTTTACCTGCCCCTGTCTCATTAGCCCTAATCTCTCCCAGCTGTGTCTCCCTCCTGTTTCCCATTCCCTGATTACTCCCCTCTGTATATAAGCCCTATGTTTTCCTGTGCTCTTTGTCGTGTTGTGCCCTCAGATTTGCATGTGTGTTTCTCGTTTCAGCTTTCATTGTTCAGTTTGTTTTGTTCTTTGCCAGCAATAATGCTGTGGCTTTTGAGTTGCTATTTTGTCTCCACGAGTCCTGCGTGTGGATCCTCATCTCCACCTGCCTGCACACAGAGCTCTGACATGTACAGGGTGCATAAAAAAGGGCCACTACGGCAGCTACCCAGCTGCTAATGAACAAAATTATTCAATTGTAATACTCTGATAAATATCAGTGGTATTTGTTTGTTTTTTTCATGGGAATAAGTTAAAGATAAAATTACAGTTCATGGTGAAGCTAAAACTTGCATAAATATTTGATATAAATAAATGTATTAAAATGCATAAATAGTTGTGTTTAAAATCAGTTACTTTAAAACATAATTTCATGGAATGTGAATGTCTTATTATTTTCTTACGCTACGTTACGTGAGTTCATGACCTTGAGTTTTTTTCACTTCCGGGAGAAGACTCGAGAACAAGAGAGGAAAAAAAGGAGTAATGTGCAAATGGTGTAGACAGAGCAAAGACTCCGGGACTGCGTATGTCGCCAATGTTGAGGTTGTTCGGCAACAACAAAACAACAGACTGTGGACTTTCCGGTAACTATTCGGAGCGTTTGAGTTGGACTTTCCGTATCCATTTGTGCTGGGTGAACACGAGGCAAGTTTGGTTACGTTAGCTAGCCGGAGCTAGGCTAACGCCACGGTCCTTGCTGAAGGAGATACCGCCTGAACGGACAGGAGTTTTGAGAGTCGTCTCGGGAGAGAGTCGTTGACGGAGGACGATTCGCTACTACCGAGGGAACCGGAGATTCGTTGCTCGCTGCTGCGAGCGGAGACGGTTGCTACCGCAACGAGCGAGTGATTCATCGGATGCGGCCAAGACTTCACGGATACACGGAGGTATCGTTATTAAAAAGAGCTCCAACTAAAGCGCGCCAACAAAAATAGACTAAGAGTGCACTCAAAATAAAATTAGACAGTTTGAGAAAAGAAAGACTAAAACCTATCCCCCGGGGTTCTATTTTATTTTCTATATTCGTTCTTCTTCATAAAAAAAAAAGGGTTTGAATGTGAATTTCCTGCAAATGTTTAATACATTTTCTAAAACTGAGATCTTGTGTTGGTTTTATTGCATGGTGTTTTATCATTTAAGTATTCAGATACATAAGCGTTTACAGGCCAAGTGTATTTCCCATAGCCTCCAACTGATTATTTAGACGCGAGAATCATACGATACCCTAGACTGATATTTACTTTTCGAGATGTATCTTTTATCACAGAATGTTTAACCAGGGTTAAGACTTCACCCGAAGGCATAAGGTGGGTTTTGTTACACGAGCCGGTGGTAAAAGTGTTACATTTTTGGGGGCTCATCCGGGATCCATGTATTTTTGTTATGACTGACCTGGTTTTCCTTTATTCAACAAAGAGAGGGAATTAATTTTTTTTTTTGAGATTGCTAAGGTAATTATTTTCATTGCTAATAACAGGGAATTGTCAAGTGTGGTTACATTTATTGTGAGATCTCTTACTGTTTGAGCTAAAAAGAAAAATGGAAGCCGTTGAAATTGAAGCCTGGTGCAAAAAGAAGCAGTTAGCTTATGGACATGCAGTTGTCTTGAGTGATGTGGACCCAGATGTCACAGATGCAGTTCTGCTATCAGCTTTGAGTCAGGTCAAAGTATTTGGGAAATCCGAGATAGTTGACCGTTGTCTTGACGTAGCTTCTAAGACACAGTTTGTACTGATCAAGACTTCAACTGACTTGACTAATCAAACCTTACCTGGTGTTGTTGGACTTCCTGGGAGGCTGGTCCATGGCGGCTCATGTGCTCACTGCTCCTGCAGATAATGACGGGTTTCAATCTAAGCTAATGTTATTCCTGAAGACTGAAGGTAAAACTCTTACTGATGTTAGTGGCTTACTTCAGCCTTCACCCCTTGACGTGAACACTGCTCTGATACATGCCATCAGTTCCTTAGTGGATAAATGTAACACCACATCTGTTGATTCTCAGAGCTATCGTAAGCTGCGCATGTTCTCTGGTGTGAAACCTACGCCCAACGGGGAGGAAGAGTATGATGCCTGGGCAGAGCAGACAACACATCTGCTAGAAGAGTGGCAGTGCAGTGACAATATAAAGAAACAGAGGATAGTGGAAAGTCTGAAAGGTCCAGCTGCTGACGTTGTAAGATTCCTAAGAGTGCAGAAGCCCACTGCAACTTCATATGACTACATGCAAGTTTTGGAGACAGCTTTTGGAACAACTGAGAGTGCATCTGATCTTCTGGTGAAATTTAGACATGCATACCAAAATGTTGGCGAAAAACTGTCTACTTACCTGTTGAGGCTGGATAAACTGCTGCACTGTATTTTCAGAAAAGGAGGTGTGGCACTGTCTGACATGAATCGATTACGGATGGAGCAGGTTGTGAGAGGAGCACTGCAACAAGACATGATTGCACTTCGTCTTCGTATGACTCACAAGCTGTGAGAACCTCCTTCTTTCAGTGAGTTGCTAAAAGAAGTAAGGGAGGAAGAGGATATGCTCCAAAGCAGAAACGATATTAAGAACCCAGTAATGTCACAGTCTGTAACTCCTGTTTCCAAGTCGGCACCTGAACAAGAAGTCGATCCTGAAGTAGCAAAGCTGAAAAAAGAGATAAGTGTCATGAAAGCTGAGATGCTTAGTCTTAAAGCTGCTACAGTTGCATCACATCCAGACACCCAGATTCCACAGCTAGAAATCCCTGCCAAGACACCTTACAAAAAAAATGCTACCCCACAAAGGTCTGGCTATCAAGAGGATAAACCTGGAATATTTTGCTATAGATGTGGGGAGGATGGACATTTTAAGAGAGAATGTGAGGGTGAAGAAAACCTACTCAAAGTCAATAAGCGCCTCATTAAACTGACAAAGAAATTGGGAAACTACCGCGGGATCCAGTAGAGGAACGGCCTGGCATCCCGGTGGTTGTAAAACGTTCCACCAAGTGCAGCAACTTAGATGGAAAAGTGAACGACACTGTACCTGCAGGCTTAGTCGGCCCTAGCTCTGTAGTGTCAGTACAGATTGAAGGCATCTACTCTAAAGCCATACTGGATTCTGGTTCTCAAGTAACTCTGCTGTACAGATCCTTCTACGACAGATATTTGACACACCTGCCATTGATGTCTATCGACACTTTGGCGATATGGGGTCTTAGTTCTGCCGAGTACCCTTATGATGGCTATTTGTCACTTAGGCTGGAGTTTTTGGAAGCAGACGTAGGCGTGAGTGAGACCATTGATGCGCTTGTGTTGGTATGTCCCGATCCAGTTGTGAGAGGTGAAGCTTCCCTGCTTGTTGGCACAAACACACCCACTGTGAGGCGATTGCTTAGCCACTGCAGGGAAAAGGGAGGAGAAAACTTTGTGAGATCCATGCACATTCACCCAGTCTTCAGAAAAGTTTTCAATGAGATCTCAGTTCTACCACCTGATACTGACAATAACCAGGGAGGGACTGTGTGGTTCACTCAAACCAAACCTGTCACCATACGGCCTGGGGGAGTCGCCAAAGTGACTGGGGCACCAAAGTTTCAGGCAGTGCTGAGCACTCAGACAATCCTTGTAGACTCACCTGATGACCCTGCGGATGAGTCACGGTTTCCCGATGGACTCCTGGTGAGACCAGAGTTGCAGACCTCCACTGGTGTGACGGCTAAAAGAATCACTGTTCTAGTCAGAAACATGTCAGCACGGGAAATTACCTTGACCAGAGGGACGCCAATAGCTCATCTGTTTCCAGTCGACGTTGTGTCATCTCCACCTGGAAAGGAAGAGTCTGAAGTTGAGTCACCTGGGAAGTTGAGCTCCTCTTCTTTCAACTTTGGAGACTCACCAGTTCCTAAGGAGTGGGAAAGAGATTGGTGACAAAATGATGGAACAGAGTGAGGTTTTCTCTCTGCATGAGTTTGATGTAGGATGCAGTAAGAGCACCCAGCACACTATCAAAACCATAGAGGACAAACCATTTCGTGAGAGGTCTTGTCGGCTGCCGCCTGCAGACGTGGAGGCATTGAGACAGCATCTATCGCAGCTAAAAAACACTGGTGTTGTTACAGAGTCACGCAGTCCTTATGCCTCACCCATTGTGGTCATGAGGAAGAAGAATGGGAAAATAAGGATGTGTGTGGATTTCCGGACTCTAAACCGCCGCACTGTCCCAGACCAATACACGGTGCCAAGAATTGAAGATGCTTTGGCCTGTCTCAGTGGAAGCAAGTGGTTTAGTGTGCTTGATCTTCGGAGTGGATATTATCAAGTGCCTATGGCAGACTCCGACAAGGACAAGACAGCGTTCATTTGCCCGGCTGGATTCTTCCAATTTGAAAGAATGCCACAGGGAGTGACAGGGGCTCCTGCTACGTTTCAGCGGGTAATGGAACAGACTGTTGGAGACATGAACTTGCTTGAGGTATTGGTTTATCTCGATGATCTCATTGTGTTTGGAGCAACGCTTGAGGAGCATGAGACCAGGTTGCTAAAGGTGCTTGACCGTTTAAGGGACGAGGGACTGAAGTTGTCACTGGATAAATGCCAGTTTTGTCAGCCATCGGTAACTTATGTTGGACACATTATATCTCAAGATGGGGTATCTACCGATCCAAAGAAGACTGAAGCTGTAACCACATGGCCGAGACCCAACACTGTGACTGCATTACGGTCATTTCTTGGATTCTGTGGGTACTACAGGCGCTTCGTGAAGGATTATTCCAAGGTAGCTCACCCATTGAACCAACTGTTGTCCGGTTACCCCCCAGCTGCAAAGAAGAAAGCAAAGGAAAAGCAGGATAGCACTTACCTTAACCCCTCAGAGCCTTTTGGTAGTCGATGGAGTGAAGAATGTGAAGCAGCCTTCGAGGAGCTGAAGCGACGACTTACCCAAGCTCCTGTGTTGGCTTTTGCGAATCCTCAGCTACCTTATGTGCTACATGTAGACGCTAGCCGGGAAGGGCTAGGAGGAGTGTTGTACCAGGATCAAGGTGAAGGATTGAGACCTGTGGCTTTTCGTCAGTCGGAGTTTGACTCCTTCAGAGAAGAATTACCCAGCCCATAAATTGGAATTTTTGGCGCTGAAGTGGGCGGTAGTGGACAAACTGCATGATTATCTGTATGGGACCAAGTTTGAGGTGAGGACAGACAACAACCCTCTGACATATGTGCTAACGTCTGCCAAGCTAGACGCGACGGGTCACCGTTGGCTTGCTGCCCTATCTACATATGACTTCAGTCTCAAGTACAGATCAGGAGTCCAAAACATTGATGCCGACGCTCTCTCTCGCCGCCAACATCCGAGTTCAATACACAAGTCAGAGTGGAACGACATTCCTGCAGCAGGCGTGAGAGCCATGTGTCAACTGTCTGTGGTGATAAAGCACAGAAATCCACACTCTGGAAGAGCCATTGACCCTTTGGGCACTTCTCCACAAGCTATCCCACAAGCTTATTGCAATCTGGCTTCTTTGAGTGTTAAAAATATGCCCTTTGTGAGTCTTACTGAGTTGTCATCCGCTCAGCGGGAAGATCCTGGCATAGGACAAGTGTGGTCAGCTCTGAGTAATGGCAATAGCAACCAAGTTGACAAGACCAAGCATCCAACTTGCTCTTTGCTGTTGAGAGAGTGGGACAGGTTAAAGATGCAGAAAGGAGTGATGTATCGCATTGTAACTCCTCCAGGTAAATCATGCTGTTCTCAGTTGGTACTACCAGAAAAGTACAGAACCACCGTACTGAAATCACTGCACGATGACTCAGGTCATTTGGGCCTCGACAAGACATACGGCCTGATTAAAGATCGGTTCTACTGGCCTCGGATGAAGTCAGAGGTTGAAGAGTATTGCAAGTCTTGTGAGAGGTGCATAAAAAGAAAGACTCTACCCAAGAGAGTTGCACCTTTGTCGCATTTGCAAAGTGATGGACCATTTGACCTTGTTTGTATGGACTTTCTGTCCATTGAGCCTGATTCGAGCAACACAGAAAATGTTCTGGTCATTACTGATCACTACACTCGCTATGCTCAAGCTTTTCCAACAAAAGACCAGAAAGTCTCTACAGTTGCAAAAGTGTTGCTGGAGAAGTATTTTGTTCATTATGGATTGCCACAGAGGATGCACAGTGATCAGGGCAGAGATTTTGAAAGTCGTCTTGTCCATGAAGTTTTGAGTTCACTTGGAGTGGAAAAATCAAGAACGACGCCCTATCATCCTCAAGGAGACCCCCAACCCGAGAGGTTTAATAGGACATTGTTGGACATGTTAGGGACTCTGGAACCGAACAAAAAGAAAAAATGGAGTCAGCACATTGTTCATTTGGTTCATGTTTATAATTGCACTCCTAATGAAGCTATGGGATTCTCTCCCTATTTTCTTATGTTTGGGCGTGAAGCCAGATTACCTGTGGATCTATGTTTTGAGACTTCCAGTGATGGCACACAACAGAAAACTTACCTCAAGTACGTTTCTGACATGAGGAAGGAGTTAAAGGCTGACTATGAGCTAGCAGAGTCCGTTGCTGCCAAGCAAAATGATAACAATAAGCAGAGGTATGACAAAAGAATCAGGTTCACACAGTTGTTACCTGGAGACAGAGTCTTGCTACGAAACCTCGGCTTACAAGGGAAGCATAAACTGGCCGATCGCTGGGCATCAAAACCATATGTTGTGGAAAGCAAGATGCCGAACCTACCAGTGTTCCGGTTGAAACCTGAAGATGGTGATGGACCAATCAAGATCCTCCATCGAAATCACCTACTGCCTCTTGGGAAGAGGATATGTCTAGATCCTGAATCCCATACGGATCTTACACCTACAAGGAGAGTTCTTCGACGGAGAAAACAGAAAGAACGCACAGACAAGCCTGAAAAGGAAAAGACACTATCACAGAAAACGCCAGATAAAGACTCTGAAAGAGGAGTTACACCCAGTGATCAAGTTGAAAAAGAGTACACTGACTCAAAGGATGAGGACTATGGACTTTGGTATGATTCAACCGTTGAATCTCTCAGAAACAACATGGATGATGATACTCTGGAACCATTCAGTCTGGATTTGGATATTTTCTTAAGCGACTTGACTGAACAACCGAAAACAGTTGAGCTGGGAGTAACACAGGAATGTGTGGAGGAACCTGGAATGGACAGTGTAAATGAATTTGAGTCTACTGAGACAACCGAAACTGAACTACCAGAGACTTGCGAGAATCACGAAGAGATTGACAAAGACAAAACACTGACTGAAGACATTCTCTTGCAAGAAGAAGACACTGAACTTAACTCTGAGACTAATCCTGACTTTGACATTAAGACCAGACCTCAGAGGTTAAGGAGGGCTCCATTAAGGTTAACTTATGATGAACCAGGTCATCCCAGTGTTATAGCAGCCCCTACAGTGAAATATGTCTCTTGTATTTACAAGTGGATAGGTACACCCATCTTTGCTTAGTTGTGTGTTTTACTCACCAGTTGTGCCATAATGGTTTATGTTTTCAAGGTACAAAGTCATGAGGGCATGCTTTTATTTGGTGGGGGGAGAGTGTAATACTCTGATAAATATCAGTGGTATTTGTTTGTTTTTTTCATGGGAATAAGTTAAAGATAAAATTACAGTTCATGGTGAAGCTAAAACTTGCATAAATATTTGATATAAATAAATGTATTAAAATGCATAAATAGTTGTGTTTAGTCCTATAGTCCTATCGGGCTTGGTTAGCCTGTGGGACTCCAGAGGCAGCTGACAGGTATCGACAGGCCAAGCGGAATGCGGCTCGGGCAGTGGCTGAAGCAAAACTCGGGTGTGGGAGGAGTTCGAGAGGCCATGGAAAAAGACTTTCGGACTGCCTCAAGAGATTCTGGCAAACCGTCAGGCGTCTCAGGAGGGGAAAGCGGTGCTCTACCTGCACTGTGTATAGTGCTGGCGGTGCGCTGCTGACGTCGACTGAGAAAATTGTCAGACGGTGGAAGGAATACTTCGAGGACCTCCTTAATCCCACTGACACGTCTTCCGAGGAGGAAGCAGAGTCTGGGGATGAGGGGAATGACCCGCCAATTTCTGGGGTCGAGGTCACTGAGGCAGTTAAACAACTCCTCGGTGGCAGAGCCCCTGGTGTTGATGAGGTCTGCCCGAGTTCCTGAAGGCTCTGGACGTTGTAGGGCTGTCCTGGTTGACACGCCTCTACAATGTTGCGTGGAGATCAGGGGCAGTACCCTGGACTGGCAGACCGGGTGGTGGTCCCCATCTTTAAGAAGGGAGACCGGAGGGTGTGTTCCAACCACAGGGGATCACACTCCTCAGCCTCCTGGGAAAGTCTATGCCAGGGTGCTGGAAAGGAGAGTTCGTCCGTTAGTCGAACCTCGGATACAGGAGGAACAATGCGGTTTTCGGCCCTGGTCGCGGAACACTGGACCAGCTCTTTATCCTCTCAAGGATACTTGAGGGTGCATGGGAGTTTGCCCAACCAGTCTATATGTGTTTTGTGGACTTGGAGAAGGCATTCGACCGTGTCCCTCGGGGTGTCCTGTGGGAGGTGTTGTTGGGAGTATGGGGTGTCTGGCCCATTGCTACGGGCCATTCGATCCCTATACAACCGTTGTAAGAGTTTGGTTCGCATTGCCGGCAATAAGTCGGACTCGTTTCCGGTGGGTGATGGGCTCCGCCAGGGCTGCCCTTTATCACCGATTCTGTTCATAATTTTTATGGACAGGATTTCTAGGCGCAGCCAAGTGGCGGAGGGCTTTCACTTGGTGGCCTCAGAATCTCATCTCTGCTTTTTGCGGATGATGTGGTTCTGTTGGCTTCATCGGTGAGGGCCTCCAGCTCGCACTGGAACGGTTCGCAGCCGAGTGTGAAGCAGCGGAATGAGGATCAGCACCTCCAAATCTGAGGCCATGGTTCTCAGCCGGAAAAGGGTGGAGTGCCCACTCCGGGTCGGGATGAGTTCCTGCCCCAAGTGGAGGAGTTTAAGTATCTCGGAGTCTTGTTCGCGAGTGATGGGAGAAGGGAGCCGGAGATCGACAGACGGATTGGTGCTGTGGCTGCAGTGATGCGGACGCTGCACCGGTCCGTCGTGGTGAAGAGGGAGCTGAGTGTAAAAGCGAAGCTCTCAATTTACCGGTCGATCACGTCCCGACCCTCACCTATGGCCACGAGCTGTGGGTAGTGACCGAAAGAACGAGATCGCGGATACAAGCGGCAGAAATGAGCTTCCTCCGAAGGGTGGCTGGCCTCTCCCTTAGAGATAGGGTGAGAAGTTCGGCCATCCGGGAGGGGCTCAGAGTAGAGCCGCTGCTCCTCCACATCGAAAGGAGCCAGTTGAGGTGGTTCGGGCATCTGACAAGGATGCCCCTGGGCGCCTCCTGGGTGAGGTGTTCGGGCATGTCCCACCGGGAGGAGGCCCAGGGGCAGACCCAGGACGCGCTGGAGAGATTATATCTCGGCTGGCCTGGGAACGCCTTGGTGTTCCCCGGATGAGCTGGAGGAGGTGGCTGGGGAGAGGGAGGTCTGGGCTTCTCTGCTTAGGCTGCTGCCCCCGCGACCCGATCTCGGATAAAGCGGATGAGGATGGATGGATGGATAGTTGTGTTTAAAATCAGTTACTTTAAAACATAATTTCATGGAATGTGAATGTCTTTAAAAAGAGAAGAGGTTTAAAAATTATTTTCTTACGCTACATTACGTGAGTTCATGACCTTGAGTTTTTTTCACTTCCGGGAGAAGACTCGAGAACAAGAGAGGAAAAAAAGGAGTAATGTGCAAATGGCGTAGACAGAGCAAAGACTCCGGGACTGCGTATGTCGCCAATGTTGAGGTTGTTCGGCAACAACAAAACAACAGACTGTGGACTTTCCGGTAACTATTCGGAGCGTTTGAGTTGGACTTTCCGTATCCATTTGTGCTGGGTGAACACGAGGCAAGTTTGGTTACGTTAGCTAGCCGGAGCTAGGCTAACGCCACGGTCCTTGCTGAAGGAGATACCGCCTGAACGGACAGAAGGAGTTTTGAGAGTCGTCTCGGGAGAGAGTCGTTGACGGAGGACGATTCGCTACTACCGAGGGAACCGGAGATTCGTTGCTCGCTGCTGCGAGCGGAGACGGTTGCTACCGCAACGAGCGAGTGATTCATCGGATGCGGCCAAGACTTCACGGATACACGGAGGTATCGTTATTAAAAAGAGCTCCAACTAAAGCGCGCCAACAAAAATAGACTAAGAGTGCACTCAAAATAAAATTAGACAGTTTGAGAAAAGAAAGACTAAAACCTATCCCCCGGGGTTCTATTTTATTTTCTATATTCGTTCTTCTTCATAAAAAAAAAAGGGTTTGAATGTGAATTTCCTGCAAATGTTTAATACATTTTCTAAAACTGAGATCTTGTGTTGGTTTTATTGCATGGTGTTTTATCATTTAAGTATTCAGATACATAAGCGTTTACAGGCCAAGTGTATTTCCCATAGCCTCCAACTGATTTAGACGCGAGAATCATACGATACCCTAGACTGATATTTACTTTTCGAGATGTATCTTTTATCACAGAATGTTTAACCAGGGTTAAGACTTCACCCAAAGGCATAAGGTGGGTTTTGTTACACGAGCCGGTGGTAAAAGTGTTACACAATCCTAACTGATCTACAGGTTACATCAACATCAAGGCTTCTATAGCTGAAGCCTTGATGTTGCTGTGATCACCCAGGCACACTGTCCCACACCATGATAACAATAAAACCTGTCACATGCACTAACATGTCATTTGCAATTGCTAAACATTGATTAAACCATTAACGTGTCTTAATATTCCAGGTGGAGGGCCAAGGTGATGAGACTTAGTGCTGAGAGAGAGCTCTCTCAGAGGGTACAATTTGGTCCTTTGTTAGCAGTTTTATGCAGTTTTCAATTTGTCCATCTTAACACAATCTTTGAGGGTGTGGGCACTTGGCTGTAATTGATTTTTTTTTACTTGCTAATGGTGGTGGCCTGCACATGGGACTAGTAACTGCATGCTTCAAGCACTCTGTCCTAAAATGAATCAATTCTTTCGATTGCTATGATGTTAATTTTACAGGAAAATCTTCCTCCACTTGAGCCTGTGGCTTTCACTTCTTGGTCAAGAGGTTCACATGTAATTGTTGTAATTGGGATTGTCGATACTAAATTAGCGGGGGGGTGGGGGTCAATTTGTTTCTATTTGAAGCGAGCAAAAGTAACTTTCTCTACAATGAAACCTTGGTGCTTCATATTGAGAAAAAATGTAAAACCTTACAGGTAGAGACTCTACAGTACAAAAAGCAGGTAATTCAGTAACATAGTTTATGTGACTTTGTAAAGAAATTATTTTCATATTCCACATATGTAGAACTACAGGGTGGGCCATTTATATGGATACACCAAATGGGAATGGTTGGTGATATTAAAGTCCTGTTTGTGGCACATTAGTATATGTGAGGGGGCAAACTCCTCAAGATGGGTGGTGACCATGGTGGCCATTTAGAAGTCGGCCATCTTGGATACAACTTTTGTTTTTTCAAAGGGAAGAGGGCCATGTGACACATCAAACTTATTGGTAATGTCACAAGAAAAACAATGGTGTACTTGGTTTCAACGTAACTTTATTCTTTCATGAGTTATTTACAAGTTTCTGACCACTTATAAAATGTGTTCAATGTGCTGCCCATTGCGTTGGATTGTCAATGCAACCCTCTTCTCCCACTCTTCACACACTGATAGCAACACCGCAGGAGAAATGCCAGCACAGGCATCCAGTATCCGTAGTTTCAGGTGCTGCACATCTCGTATCTTCACACCATAGACAATTGCCTTCAGATGACCCCAAAGAATAAAAGTCTAAGGGGGTCGGATCGGGAGACCTTGGGGGCCATTCAACTGGCCCACGATGACCAATCCACTTTCCAGGAAACTGTTCATCTAGGAATGCTCGGACCTGGCACCCATAATGTGGTGGTGCACCATCTTGCTGGAAAAACTCGGGGAACGTGCCAGCTTCAGTGCATAAAGAGGGAAACACATCATCATGTAACAGTTTCAAATATCCAGTGGCCTTGAGGTTTCCATTGATGAAGAATGGACCCACTATCGTTGTACCCCATATACCACACCAAACCATCACTTTTGTTGTTCCAACAGTCTTGGAGGGATCCATCCAATGTGGATTAGTGTCAGACCAATAGCGGTGGTTTTGTTTGTTAACTTCACCATTCACATAAAAGTTTGCCTCATCGCGATCGTGGCTCAACAGTTGGGAGTTCGCCTTGTAATCGGAAGGTTGCCGGTTCGAGCCCCAGCTTGGACAGTCTCGGTCGTTGTGTCCTTGGGCAAGACACTTCACCCGTTGCCTACTGGTGGTGGTCAGAGGGCCTGGTGGCGCCAGTGTCCGGCAGCCTCGCCTCTGTCAGTACGGCCCAGGGTGGCTGTGGCTACAGTGTAGCTTACCATCACCAGTGTGTGAATGAGTGGATGACTGGATGTGTAAAGCGCTTTGGGGTCCTTAGGGACTAGTAAAGCGCTATACAAATACAGGCCATTTACCATTCATCACTGAACAAAATCTTCTGCGTGAACTGAGGGTCCTGTTCCAATTTTTGTTTTGCCCATTCTGCAAATTCTGTGCACCGATCTGGGTCATCCTCGTTGAGATGCTGCAATAGCTGCAGTTTGTAAGAGTGCCATTTGTGAGTAGCTAATATCCGCCGAAGGGATGTTCGACTAATGCCACTCTCCAGTGACATGAGTGCTACGCTGTGGGCTCTTGTTGAATGAAGGACAGCCACTGATGTTTCTTCATTAGTGTCAGTTTTCATGCGTCCACATTTTGGCAAATCCAACACTGAACCAGTTTCACGAAACTTAGCAAGCAGTTTGGTAACTGTAGCATGGGAGATGGGTGGTCTCGTAGGGTGTCTTGCATTGAAATCTGCTGCAATGACCCGGTTACTGCGTTCACCAGATATCAACACAATTTCGATCCGCTCCTCACGTGTTAACCTCTTCGACATGTCAATGGCTGTGAACAAAGAGAAACTTGTAAATAACTCATGAAAGAATAAAGTTACATTGAAACCAAGCACACCATTGTTTTTCTTGTGACATTACCAATAAGTTTGATGTGTCACATGGCCCTCTTCCCTTTGAAAAAACAAAAGTTGTATCCAAGATGGCCGACTTCTAAATGGCCACCATGGTCACCACCCATCTTGAGGAGTTTGCCCCCTCACATATACTAATGTGCCACAAACAGGACTTTAATATCACCAACCATTCCCATTTTATTACGGTGTATCCATATAAATGGCCCACCCTGTACATCACATAATGAAACGTCACCCCAGTCACCACTCACAGACAGACCTCCTCTTGTCCCAGCCTCACTGAAATACAGAAGAAAGATCCTCCACAGCTGCCCTGCCTGCCTGCCCAGCACTACACCTCAAGCTTGCTGCGCCACCCCTCTCCTGCACTGGAGTCAGAGACAACTTACAAGTTTTATTCCACAAAACTGGTGGCCTGTTGAGGAGAACAAAGGTGGTTCTGCAGTTCAGCACTGCAAGGGTAAGCAATTGTTGTTTATGTAGTGGAAAAGTAAACTGCAAAGTCACTACAGCCATTAGTTGTAGTCTTCAGTTCACATCCAACCAAAAACCAAAAGGTGACACCACAAGAGTAGGAGAAACATTGTCAATGGGAGGAAGCTTGGGGCAAAGCTGCACCTCATCCCTGGACGATGGTCTTGGTTTGTGCAGAGGCATTTCCCTTGTTTCCAGACTTCAAAAAGGGTGGTTTGATTTTTGTGAAGAGGTCATTCTCATAACTCATCAAGTGACTCCATTGACTGGACAGTTGCATCATGCACTCAGTTCACGTCACGTTTTTGTATTGGCTGAGATCGCTTGAAACCCTGGTGAAGTAGGTACTAAAAAAGTACCTGGTACCAGGCACTACCACCCAAAGGAAAACCCTAAAAACCAAGCTGAGTCAAACTGAACCGAGACAAGTTTATAGTAGTTGAGTAGTTTTCCGTTATTAAAAACACTCTCAATTAAGTCCATTTATAGTGTCTGCATATGGGTCGACACTCTCTACACTCCACACGTCTGCCACAGCAGCCGTGACAGAAGTAACTATATTGGAATAATGCTTGAACAGTCCCAAGTATGAGTATAGGGTCCTCTTTTTTTTAAAAGCGTAGTGTCGGCTGGATGTTACAAGATAAGAGACACATGGATGTTTAACAATAATAACAACAGAAGTACAAACGATGACTGCATAAGCTCCTGTTAACTAGACTGGATTCCTAATAAGTCCCGGGCCTGTTATGTGTTTTTAAAAAGAAAACCATGGTGTGATATTATCAGTGTGTCAGTACCGAGGCTCAAGAAAATACATTCAGGTAATAGCCTGCATGCAATTTCTTGTTTGTGTTTTGCTCTCTCTCTCTCTCTCTCTCTCACACACACACACACACACACACACACACACACACACACACACACTGGCGCACACACACTTCTTACTGGTGCTATTATAAAAGCAGATGCCATCATTCATTATATACTGCCATTTTGCCTGCAGCTCCACAAACAGCACAAGGTTAGGGAGGGTAGGATTCTGCCTCTCATTAAACCACCTCGTCAGTTAGGGTGGTAATCCCAGCCATATCAATCAAGCCTAATTGCAGTAAGGCTGCAGAAAATGCTGCACTAACAGATTAACGATTCCCTAGTGAGCGAAAGGAGATGGTAAAAAAGAGAAGTGTAGGTGATGGGATTTTCTCCTGGGTCATTTATATCACTGTCTCCTTAAAGAAAATTCCTGATGCTGCTTGTTAGCTTTAAGTCATACTGCATTTTTATTCAAGGTGTATGTGACTTTGTCTACATTAGGAATAAGTACTGATCATTCACTCCTTTTTATTAAGACCCATAAAACGCAGAAGAAGTGTTCATTTCCTGATCCACAGATACTTGAGTTTTCTTTGCTCCAAATAACAAAAACAGTTGCCTCAAGGTGCTTAATATTTATAAAGTAAAGACCCTACAGTTATACAGAGAAACCCCAACAATCATATGACCCCTTTCGAGCAAGTGCTTTGGTGACAGTGTGAAGGAAAAACTCAGCTTTTGACAGGAAGAAATCTTCGCCAGGACTCAGAGAGGGGCAGCAATTTGCCATGACCAGGTTAGGTTGAGGGGAGGAAAACACACTGTGAAAGAGACCCAGAGATGAATAATAACTATGCAGTGGTGTATAAACATTTAATGAGTGAAATAGAAAAACTCAATCCATCATGGGAAGCCCCCAGCAACATACACCTATTACAGTGTAACCAAGGGAGGATTCAGGGTCATCTGATCAAGCCCTAACTAAAAGTTTTAAGCCTAATTTTAAAAATAGTGAGGGTGTCTGTCTCACAAAAAAAAAGCAACAAACCCTGCTAACTGGAATCTCAGGGATCCAGGTGACCTTTGCAGTTTCTTTGCGGTCACATCTGCAAAGTAAGCACATCTTACAGATCAATGGTTTGTGCTGCAGCTCATAAATCGCAATGGTTAGTTTTTATTTTAAAGCTGCCACTCTGAGGGAAATTAACTAGCTATTTGAGGGTCAATACACTTATGGTAAATGTACAGTACGTCTAGGAATAACCAGCATGCACAAGCTTAATATAAAGGAGTATTTAAATATTTCAGAATATTTTTATTGAGAATAGCGAGCGTAATGCAGAGTAAAACATGCAGAAAACCACACCAAGTACCACTCTTGTCAAGAAACTGAGGCTACAATTTGCACAGGTTCACCAAAACTGGAGAACAGAAGCATGTAAAAATGTTTCATGGTCGGAGTTTCAGTTTCTATAACTACATTTGAATGGAAAAGTCAGAATTTGGTGTAAAGCACATGAAAGCACAGATACACCAGACTGTGTAGCATAACAGTTGGTGTTATTCAAAATGGTTGTGATGTTTTGTTCAGCCTATATCGTGATATTGTTCTTGACACATGTTCACAAAATGTGAGTTAATGCAATTCATAAAGTAGTTTCTTAGTTTTCACAAGTAATGTTACAATGGCCAGTGCAAAAACAATATTCATTGTTGTCTTCATTGACTTATAAAACATGACTTTACAACAACAGTTGTCTCAGTGTGCTTTATATAGTAAGGTAAAGGCTCTACAATTTGCCAAATGTAAAGAAAAGCCCAACCCTTTGAACTATACTGGTCTATATAATTCAATTCAATTCAATTCAATTCAATTTTATTTATATAGCGCCAAATCACAACAAAAGTCGCCTCAAGGCGCTTTATATTGTACAGTAGACAGACTTAACAACGTGGTGTATGCTGTACAGTGCAGCGAGGAATGCCCAGACCTCTACATTGGAGAGACCAAACAGCCACTTCACAAGCGCATGGCACAACATAGAAGAGCCACCTCCACAGGACAAGACTCAGCAGTCCATCTGCATCTTAAGGATAAAGGTCACTCTTTCGAGGATGCCAATGTTCACATTTTGGACAGAGAGGACAGATGGTTT
Source organism: Oreochromis aureus (assembly GCF_013358895.1). Classification (NCBI taxonomy): domain Eukaryota; kingdom Metazoa; phylum Chordata; class Actinopteri; order Cichliformes; family Cichlidae; genus Oreochromis; species Oreochromis aureus. The sequence continues at coordinate 4,969,069 of NC_052954.1, read as the reverse complement.
GAAAGAGGAGTGAAAGAGGCCATCTATGTCCACTGTGAGCGACCATCTTTGAACAGAGGCGGTGGTTTACGACACCAACTGTCTGCCATCTATAATCCAGTTTTGAGTTCCCTCCCCAGACGCCTTAACGCCCACTCACATCCTGGGCCATCTGACCTCAGGAATTCACATGACAAGGTGGGGCCAGGTTTCACAATGAGCTCACCCGAAACCCTGGCTGATTAGGTCCCACACCCGCTTTCACACCTTGGCTCATGTGATTAGAGGATCACCAGGGGGTCCTTTGTCCCTCTTTGGGGGGATACTCCCAATGGGTTTAAATCTGGGACTCTCGGCCATTTGACCTTAGAACTGAAGAAGCTTCTCGGATGAGAGGTGAAACGTCTTCAAGCAACTTAAAGAAGTCCAGACGCTTTTCTTTGCAAATTCCTTTGACTACGATGACCTGGATGACTGAGAACCTTCACAGACACTTAATTTCAATATTTTCCCTTTCTTTATAGTTCGAGAAGATCATATTTTTATAACTCTTTTTGAACTGTTTTATGTTTGGACATTGCTTTAATTCCATATTCAGACTGTTCCATAGTTTCACTCCATGAACAGAAACACAAAAGCTTTTTCTTGTAGTACGTACCTTCCCTGTTTTGAAGTTACAAAAACCCCTTAAATTATAACTTCCTTCTTTCAAAAAAAACCATACTCCGAATATTACCTGGCAGTTCTTTATTTTTTGCTTTGAATAGAATTTGTGCTGTTTGGAATTGCACTAGATTGGCAATTTTCAATATTTCAGACTGCAAAAATAGTGAGTTTGTATGTTCCCTGTGACCCGCATTGTGGATGATTCGAACTGCTTTTTTTTTTAAGAGTAAAAAGTGAATGTAATGTTGTTTTATAGTTGTTGCCCCAGACCTCTGCACAATAGCTTAAGTATGGTGAAACCAGTGAACAGTATAGAATATGAAGTGATGGTCTGTCTAATACCTGCTTTGCCTTGTTTAGTATTGCAATGCTTCGTGATACTAATGAATATATCTTACGTGAGCTCTCCAGTTAAGTTTTTCATCTATTATTACCCCCAGAAATGTATTTTCACTGACTCTTTCAATATGAACACCATTTATTTGAATCTTAGCATTTGTATTTAAACTACTATTTCCAAATAACATAAGTTTAGGTCTATTCAAATTTAATGATAATTTGTTTTTATCAAGCCAGAACTTCACTTTACTTATTTCATTAGTCATATCCTCCAATAAATTCTGCAAATCATCACCAGAGCAAAAAAATGTTTGTATCGTCAGCAAAGACAACCATTTTTAATACTTTAATGACATCTGTAAAGTGTCCAATGTATAAGTTGAAGAATTTTGGACCCAAAACTGACCCTTGGGGTACACCACAAGCAATGTCCATACATAAGGAGCAACCACCATTTATTTTCACAATATATATAGCTGCTAAAGGTAGACACCAACAGTTTCAACTCTTATTGCCAAAGCATAGTAAGCAACTGTTTTGAGAAATTCTTCTCTTTTCCTAAAGATGTGCTTAATCATTCAAATCAATCAAAGTGCATGGGTAGAAGCACAGCCAGTTTATAGGATATCCACTTCACGACTATGAAAAATTTGACACTAAGAATTCTGACAAAAATAAATTACCGGAATTTTAAGCAATCAATCAATGTCAGTTTCACACACAGGACTTATAGCAGAGCCAGGTATTTCAGCACTGCTGTCTGAGCTCTGTAAAGCATTATTCTCGGTAGGAAACTTTGGGCTGCACACTAATTCTTCTCAGCTATGTCACCATCTGAGGCTCGCCTGTTTGGCAGGTAAACACTTGGGATCTTATTGTGTGTCTATATTTAGACTGGAAAGCTGTTCAGTGTGAAACACAATGATGTGTATCTACTCAGTGAAAACTATGGAATTAGATTTCTATCAAACGATGTGTGTGAGAAAAAGTTTATGAGCAAATAAGCAGTGGCCACTACTGTGTAGAGGGTAATTAACACCACACCATAAAAATCATTGGCTGTCCTCTGTCACCCCTTAGGCCATCCTCAGATCCTACTGTTTCAGAAAAAACAGTGCTATTGCAGGTGACCCTTTGCACCCCACCCACCACTTGTTTGACCTGCTGCCCTCTTGTTGGTGGCTCAGCTCAGTCAGGTCCCATAACTCCAGTAACAGGTTCTCCCACTGGGCCAGTCGAACTGTCATTTGATTCTCATTTGCATTTGGTGACATCGTTGCCACTGATTAAAGCATGCGACTAAAGAGGCATCTTGGCAAAGTGCCAGTCATGGAGAAAAAGGGGAAGAAAGGAAATAAAAGAACAGCAAACAGATGAAAGTGGAGTAACAGTTAAAATGACTAAAAGATGTATTGGAGGATGACGAGATGGATGATGGATGGTGAAAGAACGGAGAGAAGATGTAAGGCCTGGTTCTGGGGACTGCAGCGTGCCTGACACCATGATTCCTTTGAAATGTTACTAAGCTTTTGCTCTTATGTGTTGAGACAATTCATCTCAATTTACTCTGTTGACAGTTGTGAAGCAACACTTGCAACTTACTCTCTCTCTTCCTGTCATTTCTAACTTGATCTCCTTTCCTGCACCAATCTAGTTTATCCCCCATACTGTGGATCTCTTCTTTTGGTGGTGGTGGTGGGGGTTAATGATTTTATTGATGTTTTTTGTCACTTCTGCTACTTCTGCTGTTGTTCTTCATTAAACAAGAAGTAGCAAATCACAATTGCCATGTTCAGTATATTTATCACTAGTGCTATAATTTCTGTATATTAAATGGTACATATGTAAACTCAGTTTACTCACAGTAAACTCCTTTCCTTTCAAATGAAGAAAAAATAATAATTTGGAAATGTTGGGAGGACACTAGCAGCACTGCAGCTTCAGCCCTGGTGGTGTGTGATGTAGAATGAACATTTGCACACTTCATCACAAAAATGGCCACATGTATCTCCTTAGGGGTCCCTAGAGAAAAAATGTTGTTGGTGGGCTCCTTACTTTCATGATATGTGAGTTTGATTATTTTTCCAGACACACAGAAACCAATCAATAGAGCTGAAATGATTATTTAAAGTTGATTTGTCAGGTGACAAAAAATCTATGAACTGGTTCCAGCTTGTCAATTGTGGCAATTTTCTGGCTTTCTATGACAGTTAATCCAAAATTATTTCTTATTTAGGGGTCTTTTAATTTTCTAAGATATATTTTGTGGTATATACTGAATTACTGAATAAAATCATTGTTAGTTTACTCTGTTATTACCCAGCTTTAAGTAACATAAATTATACTTAAGGGGCATCCATCATGCTGAATCACAATGATTTTGAGCAGGAATTCCAGACCTAAATTTTCCTGACTATCACATCCCATATCCCAGGTCTTTGGTGGAAATACCACTGACATTTTCAATACAGCTGAGAGACTTAGGCTACGTTCACACTGCAGGCAGAAGCGCATCAAATCTGACATTTTTGACCCTATGACACCCGTATCCGATCATGGTATGACAGTTTGAACAGCACAAATCCGATTATTTCTAGGTCACTTTCGTATGTGGTACTGAATCTGATACATATCTGATGTTTTAGAAAGCAACTGCTGTTTGAATGGTCATGTCGCATTAAATCTGTCTTTTACATCACTGACACAAGACAGACGCCAATTATCAGCGCCGGAGAAGACAAAGCATGGCGGCCATTGTTAAAGCACGGGCTCTCTTTTTTTCACAGTGTCCTTCTTTCTCCAATTAATTTGTCAAAATTCTGTTGGTTACGACTGTGCAGAAATTGATAGACTGCTGCAACAACACCTACTAGCTCTGTAGCCGCCATTTTTACTTCCGTAAACAGAGCGTGTTGTGTGTGACGCCTTCTTTTGCGCATGCAGGCCGCTTTGAGGGAACCGTTCACACTAGAGCGCGTTTGCTGTCACATTTTATTTGTAGCGTGAACAACCAGACAAAAAAATCGGATTTGATCAAAAAATCGGAATTGAGCATTAAGACCTGCAGTGTGAACGTAGCCATAATCTCTCCAACAAGCGCTAACTCTGCCACTCTGGAAACCCGTCCCAAATATTATGCTTTACTAAGGAGGTATCCACATTTCCTCTTAGTCTGATCTCTATCTAAAAACTTCAGCCACACACTCACGTCACCATAATAATATTTAGATTTCTGTGGGAAATGTACCTTCTAACATACATACTAACCAGAAACTCCTTTTATCTCTACACTGCAACCTTCAGTGTTGTTCAATATATAGCAAACGCTTCTTTTGCTGAGTGTTTGATTCACTGTTGTATCCTTCTATTTAATGTTTGCCTCTTTTATGTTACTGCCACAAATCTCAAATTTGGATTATTTAAAAAAAAATGGCCTTAATAAGCTTTAATCAGATGTTCCATCGTCCACTGTGAGATGGTGCGATGTCTTAGCCTATAAACAAAGAATGTAGTCTTCCCAGCTCAAATGTGACAGACAAGCAGGGATTTTCCTCTGAAATCACTTCTATAGTATTTTTCTAACAGGATTTTTACTCACTGAAGTTTGTCTTTTCTATCCCTCAGCAAACAAACCATGATGCACTGATTTTGTGATAGCATTGTCACTTTTGGTCTAGCCTGTTTAGAAACCTTCAGTCAAGGTTCAAGGTTCAAGGTTCTTTATTTGTCACATGCATAGTTATACAAGTATAACACAGAGTGAAATGAATCCTGACACGCTCCTCGACATGTGCAAAAAAGGGTGGGGGTGGGGTAGAGGAATAACATTATAAATATATATATATATATATATATATATATATATATATATATATATATATATATATATATATATATATATATATATAGTATATACATTAGGTTAATGTGCAGTAGTAGCAGCAAGCAGGTGAATTCTGTACATTAATATGAATAGACATCTGACAATATAAACATATTGCCAGTGCCAGTGTCCATTCAGCCAGGATTTAACCTGAGAAATCCTTTCTGCGTAGAAAACCATCTGACTTCTGATCATAGGTTAGATTTAATGCCATGTTTTCAAACTGTCTTTGACAGTTATGCTGTGCACTAAACTGGAAGTGTAGTATATTAACAATTGTGCTTAGATGATTACTTGAATAATCCATGAGTCAATCGAATCCACCGGACAGTTGTGAATTGTGTTATAACAGAAAGATACAACAGAAAAAGTTCTGTCTTAGCATAGTTACCATAGTCTCCATGCCAGAAAATCTTATCTCATGTTTTTAGGTATGTGGTATTCTATGCTCTTTAAATATCTGATTATTTCCATGTTTTTATTCAGCTATAACTGGTATTCTACATTGTTGCAGACATTTGAAACCCACGGTGCACACTACTGAAAGACAGGTAACTAATACCTACAGCAGCGGTCCTCATTATTTTTGCACACAACTAAATAAATGCAGGCACTGAGTCACTGAAGACTGCTCTTTACTAGATGGATGACGTTTAAATAGAGTTTTTCCTCCACATCTTCCTCCCTTCTTCTCTGGCTCTCGATCCTTTATTTTGTTTCCTTTTCTCTGGCAGTATCGGTGTCTGTTTATCACTCACATCACTGTTCACTTGCCAAGTAGGCCCACTGTCAACAATAAAAATCCAAATTTAATAACCTCAATATCTCACAAGTCACTGTGACCAGTTCAGTGACTGCACTACTGCTGTTAAAGCCTCACAAAGAGGAGACAAGAAGGCTGTGTTTTACATGAATTTGTTAGAAAATACATTTGATGAAATTTAGCATGAACACAGAAGATCAAAGCTGTTGTAACTGAAAGCCCCATCAAAACATATCTTGTAATTCTTTTAAACTAATTATATGTATTGTGAATCTCCATATTTTTCAATCCACTTCTCTGTTAAGTTGCTTGTCATTTAAATTCTGTGTATTCACCTCAGCTGCTGCAGTGCTATTGCACACCAGAATCCTTGATAAAATATCCCCACACTGAGACCAGAGTCAAGAAAAATATGTGGTATACTGTACAGCATAAACATGTTATGTATTTAAATACATATTGGTTGACAGTATGGCATCTCTTCATAATAAAAAAAACTGAATTTAAATGGCATTATCCCTACTGATCGAGGTTGGGATGGTTAAATGTTTTGTTAACCAAGGTTTTATAGAATGTGTTGTAAAGGCTCACCTTTCAGCACATTTACTTCACCAGATGCACCTTGTTTCTTTTCCTCACCTTTGATTGGGTGTGGTGCTTGGCCTTAATTGCACTCACCTGTCACTCGTTATATAAGGACTGCACTCACCTACCCTTCACTCTTTCTTCACTCCCACATGGGGCGGCAGCTGAGAGATAGCAGTCCATGTGTGTCTTTCCTTTACCCATTATTCAATAAAACGACAAAACCTGCAAATGATTGATGACTGCTTATTCTCATTCTAATCGGATGAGCCCATGCTGATGACTACTTAAACCCCGAGCCTTCCTTCCTCCAAAACAGAATGCTTAACTAAAAAAAATGGCAATGTAAGCGTGAATGCCTGACTACCTAATAGTTAGAGTTTTATGTTTTTTCACTTGATATAAATCTGTTAAAATGTGATTTTAATAATTAAATTAGGAAAATTAAGGACAAAAAGAAATAATTTAATTCTATAACATAATGTAAATACTCACACACAGCAGTAGAAAGCTTGGCTTAATACAATACAGAGTACTTTTCAGTCACCTTTTTCACTCACAATGTGTTAATAGACCTCTCTGCATTGAATCGTACTCGTTATTAATCTCTGTCTGTCTTCCACAGCATGTCTTTATCCTGTCTTCCTTCTCTCACCCCAACCAGTCTCAGCAGACAGCCGCCCCTCCCTGAGACTGGTTCTGCCGGAGGTTTCTTCCCTTTAAAGGGGAGTTTTTCCTTCCCACTGTCACCAAAGTGCTTGTTCATAGGGGGTCATTTGATTGTTGGGTTTTTCTCTGTATGTATTGTTGTAGGGTCTACCTTACAATATAAAGCACCTTGAGGCGACTGTTGTTGTGATTTGGCGCTATATAAATAAAAGTGAATTGAATAAAATTAATATGGGCATGGGGTTTTAGTCCAAGCAAGTCCACAAACTGTTAAATTGGTGGATGATGGGGACATAATATTTAGCCACTGTGCTCCAGACTCCAGCGCACCCCGCGACCCTGAAAAGGATAAGTGGAAGCGAATGGATGGATGGAAGACAAAAACATATAAATATGTTTATTGTCTGCCAATAGGACTGAAGGAATATGAACAATCCATTTGATTGATTGATTGATTGATTGATTGATTGATTGATTGATCATACTTTATTCATCCCGAGGGAAATTGGATTAAGGCTGCCAGCCGTGCCAGCGCCGTCTTACCCTTCCGACCATACATACATTACACAAACATCACATGGGGAAGACAGGTCAGAGAGGTATAACATGGAAAAGCACAACATGAGGAAAGATAAGGAGAAAAAATAACTCCCCAGACTGAGCTCCAACAGGAGATCAGTTTGAGAACAGAAAAAAACACCTCTGCACATAGCACATGAAAAAAACTCTAATACACCAAAGAAACACATGACAAGCAACATTTGAACAGTCTGACAAGCCTGAGAAGTGTGCTATGCAATCTGATAAAACCTGACTTCTCCTGTCTAAGGTGTTCACCAGTGGCAGGAGATAAAGTAAAATGGGAGCTGTTAACTGGTGTGTAATTTTGCCAAAGTAATGTCAGTTTTCTCATTTCCCCTCCCCAATCAAACCAGGAATGACATGTTTACCTGCATGCTGTCCTTAAATTGCTGTCTGTCTGAGTGGTGCCAAGAAAACAGTGTGGGCTTTTTAGGTAATGGGAAGCTTTCTTGGGAAAACCTAGCCTTGTTAGGACAGATGACATTCATCAGACTTTTGGTGGAACAGCTCTCATTTCTAGAAATCTCACCAAATTTATTAAACCCTCCAAAACATGACTATCCAGAGTTGCGACGAAGGAACAGATTTTTAGTCGCATATGCTTCACTCCTCCTTTCATCACCTTAAACTCCATTGCTATAGAGACTGTGTCTTCTCCCAGACCACCGAAAACAGAAATCAGCAAAAAATGATTTAAACATAGAAGAACAACATATCATCTTCAACTGCAAGAGTAAAACTGTGAAATGTGGATTATTAAACATTATGTCTCTCTCTTCTAAGCCTGTTTAGTAAATTATTCAACAATTGAACAACATATTGATTTACTCTGCCTTCCAGAAACCTTGTATCAACAGGATTATTATGTTAATTTAAATGACTTAACACCTCTGAGTCATACTACTGTAACTGTCTGAATCCTCGAAGCAAAGACTAAGGCTACGTCCACACTGGCTCGGATAGATTTGAAAACGGCATTTTCGTCTGAAAACACTCCACGTCCACACTAGCGTTTTCAGTCGTTTTCACAGAGTTGCACATCCACATTGACATGGCCCAAAACGCTTACGTTCCAGTCCTGTGCAAAAGTGAGTGAGAATTAAAGAATTTGAAGAAAAGCTATCTGGAGCATGTACAAACTGATAATAATCTTTTTTTTTAGGGCTGTCAAAATTGAGAGCAGTCAAAACAACTGCTGTATAATGCACTCCGCTATCTTTGGTTAATTGGTCACATGACTGCATCACATGACTAAAATGCGTCATGGTTTTAGAAAGTCTGCGCTTTCGAGTGTCCACACTGCAATGGGGCAGCTCCGTTTTGAAATGTGTGCGTTTTCGAGAGCGTTTTCAAAATGTTCCGTTTTTCCTTGAGGAAAACGCCGTCTCAGTGTGGACGGGAGGCCAAAACAGAGTGAAAACAGTGTGTTTTCAAACGAAAACGCATTAGTATGAGGCTATGTCTACACTAGCCCGGATAAATTTGAAAACACTCCAGCCTAAAGACCACCACAACAATTAATTTGACAGCCTAACTCTTTGCCTTTGTAATATTATAGAGTCTTTACCTTACAATGTAAAACCCACTGAGGCAACTGTATAAATAAAACTGAGTTGTTGCAATCTGCTCCACAACAATATGGAGCTCATTAAAAGTAACAGTGTCTGGTGGAAACAAAAAAGTACATACACTGTTAAGATGATTTTTATATAAAACTACTGACAATATTAGAATACTGTTGGAATTGCTTGCATTGTCTTTTTCCTTCACGTTTTCGCTTCTGGTGAAGGAGACCCCTTCTCAAATAAAAGATTAGCTTCATAGTTAATTTGATACGTTGACTAACAGTATATGCTAGCCTGATCTCATGACAAAAAGTGAAATACATATCATCCATGGACAAAAGCTTTCCTGTTACAGTCAGCATCAAATTCAATCTAATGCCATAACTAAAGTGTAAAATAACACTAATGAGAGCATAAAAATATTCTACATAAGACTCCAACTATAGTTTCTGTTGTAAGGGCTAAAAGAGGCTAACAATGACCCCTTCAGTCTTAAAATGTGGACCTTTTCATTCACTTTGTTTACATGGACACAAATCAATAGATGTGAGCCTTCCCTGATGAAAAATGTTGCTCATGGGAAAAAAGAAACGAAACACAAATAGCAAAAATTCACAACCAGGGGTGAATCATTACATTAAATGTTATGAATACTGTGTTGTGTGTACAGGAGAACCTGAAACACTATCCCATGTGAAGTGTAAGTACAGTATCTTTGTATGTTGGACAGATACTTTCTGGGTCTGAAAACCCGACAACAAGAGCCCACCTGTGCTTTACCTGCTTTCACCTGTAATCCCATATTCTCCAAAGCAATTACTAGAGCTCAGAACTTCAAGGTGTCATCCAGTTAATTTTCAGTGACATGACACTCTAGCAACATGTGTGCAGCATATTCAAGTCGGGATCGATAGCAGTGCCTCTTCATCAGTCAGCAGAGCAGCTCAGTGAATTGAACCCTGTCACCAATGTCATTTTCTGTTAACTTAAATTGGCTAAATTGTATCAGACTACTTAGGCTATCATACTATCTATCCTACTGATACAAGTCCTATATCTCCCCCATTCTGTGTGTACAATAACTGGGGTAAGCTAATTGCAGTACACACACATAAAACAAGAGTAACCTTCAGATATGCTGTCTAAGCTGTTTGTTTTGGTTTCCTTGCTGGTAACCTTTTCACAGGAAATCCTGCCTCTCTTTCTCCCACAGTCCTTTGCATTCTGGGTTGTAAGGATTTGTCTACTGTTAGATAAATTAGATTACTTACCCCAATAATGTCATTTTGCTCACTGTCCAGGAAAGATGGTAATGTATATGTGACTCACAGTGACATTTATAGATAATGGAAGATACCATGCAAACGAATTATGTTGCTATTTCTCTTTCTCTGTGTCTTTTCTTGTAGTGACTTTATGCAGGGATTGTAGTTATAAGGTTGGCATGTGTGACATAACTGTCTAGTAAAAAAATTCTGATATTCCTGCACCAGCTGCAGGCTCAAACTCACATGTGGTCATCATGGCATCTGTAGTGCTCTTTCTCAGCATGAATTCACACTTGGCAAGTTTTTAATGGACCCTCATACTCACATCTGTTGTTCAATCCATAAATACATTTTGCTTACAAATGTGTCACCATTTACGGTGAAATAAACAGGTGTTCCAACAGTATAAGATTTATGGCCAAGAGGATTGTACAACAAAGAAATGATAAACGCAACCTGATATTCCTTACTTTTTGTGCTAAGTTTGTATGGAATTGGTGTCTTCCCTTTGTACAGGCTAAATTCCACCTAGGATTTCAAATTTTTACTATAGGTGCATCTTCCAAAAAGTCTCAGACTAGTTTGGATCTTGGTGACCTTCACCTCAAGGTCAGGTTTTCTTAAAATCCTCTGAATGGGATAAGTCAGGAAGGAAGCCACCAAGGATCCTAAAATTAATATCATAGATGCATATATTAGAAGGTTAAGGTGTAGCACTGGTGGCTGTCAGTGTTTTTAGACAGTGCATTAATAGTTTGGAAAGTAAAGGGCAGGGACAGCTCAATAGGTAGAGTGGTGGCCCCATGATTGGAAGGTCAAGGGTTCGAATCCAATGAACAGCTACCCTGAGGTACCCCTGAGCAAGGTACTGTCCCTGCCCACTGCTTCACTGAATGAATAGGTTAAATGCAGAGAGGAATTTCCGCACAGGGATCAATGAAGTATACATTATTATTGTTATTAATCTGTAGTCTGACACATAAAAAAACAACATTTGATAATGAATTGTAAGGTCTATTAGCAACTAACAGAAAAAGAAGCAGACATTGCAGTAATGAAATTACTGCAACAAAGCAATGCCATGTCATTATGAAACGGTCACCACAAGGTCCCTTCAGGATAATTGCATGCCTGCCAATTTTTTTGTGATATACACAAACCTATACATTGAGACAATACAATATAAGGCACAAATGATATATGTCCCCTTTGGTTACAAAGACGTATAGCACAAATGTGTGGTGTCTGTGTCCTCAGTAGAAAATAATCTCTGCTTAAATGAGCTGAGATAGAGAGCTTTGCTCTTTTGCTTTTAGGTGCTTTGACCATCTGATGATTCCACCAGTGGGTTGGTTTCCTAGCATGCTGGAATCGACAAGGAATGGGAAATGTTGCTGAGGACGATATTATCATTATCCTTGTTTAGACTGCTGGTGCTGCAACCCAGGTTTGAACACAGTGTGTTCGTACCTTTTCTGAATCATGTCTAAAGAAACTGCCTAGTTATTGTTTTTAAAATGATGCCCTTAAATTTTTCATTTACCCCAGATTAAAACAAGAAAAGGCTAATTGGCTCAGGTCTCTGCTCATGTGCTTGTTGAAGCTTGGGTTACAATCCTGCTCTTATGCACCTCATTATTTCTTTAAGGCTCTGTTTTATTCTGCTCTCTTTATGTCTATTAGTATAAAGCTCTTGTAAACACACACACACACACACACACACACACACACACACACACACACACACACACACACACACACACACACACACACACACACACACACACACACACACACACACACACACACACACACACACACACAGAGTAATGAAATTAAAAAAACAAACTGCCTTCATGTCATCTATGTTAGTCTGTCTGTGAAGATCTATGACAGCAAATGCAGTCTTAAAGACCTTTGAGAGATTGCAGCTGTGCCTTTGCTGACACAAACAAGGTTAGAGAAGCGACCATCTGACTCTGCCAGCCTGAAGGACATTTTCAACAAAGCAGCATGTGCTAAAATATAAAAAAAAGAAAAGGAACAGAAAGAAAAGGAAAATAATTAAATCATTTGAAAGCAGGAGTACCCAGAGCCATTTGCCCACATCATAACCAATGTCCTCCAGCAATTGTTGATAACAGTGTAGTTTAATACGCTAGACTGGTTGGATGGGATGTATATCTTCGACATGAAAGCCATGGGCCATTTCATTTTTCTATTATAAAATCATAAATAAACTGCACAGCAAGATGTCCTACATTGCATTGCTCATACGGCTGCAAATCTACAGCACCACAAAACTAAGACTTCCATTAAATTACATTTTATCAGGACTTTAACTCTTTTCACTGATTTTTGCAAAATGAATCATGACAAATGTTAAGTTTTTTTTTCAGGGAAAAAACTAAATTTGACAAAGTTATAGTCAAAGAAAATGATGCACAGTGATGATCAGGTTGATGGACTATACTACAGTCAACTCTACTCAGACTCCTGTATTCATTGACAAAGGTTTAGCTTGGTGTTTAATCTGAGTTGCTACACTCTGCAACAGAACACTATACAGGGTATTGATATGTATAATTCTGGGGTGCCAGTGCTTCACTTGGATATTTCCTTATTGATTCTGCACAGAATAATATAAATGTTATTTAATGATCAGATTAAGATTCACCACAGTAAACAGTAAACAGACATGATATACACTAAACTCACCACACACATGTGCATGTATTTTGTTGTGCCAAATTGGTGTGAAAAAAGTTCTTGGTGCCGTAATTCCATAAGATTTTGAAAATATTACTTTGACAACTGCCATATTGACATGACTGATGTTTCTAAATTTTTTCAGCTGCATATCCATAGCTGTTGTTTTAACACATACTGGTGCCATACTAGACTGAGATATAGTGACTAGAGATGTCCATGAATAAAAACAGTTCAAGGCAACTAGTGATTCGTTATCCAGAATGAAGTGAGAAAACTGCAAACTGTGGACAGAAAAGGTTGCACATGGTCAACATCAATACATGGATAGGTTGTTGCATTCAAGCCTTAAGGTGTGCCAATGGAACATTCCCAACACTATCAAACCATCTGGGCTGCAGGGTTGGGCTGATGGATTCTTGCTGATGAAGCCAAATTCTGAGCAAACCAGCTGTATCCTCAGCAGAAATGGAAACTCATCAGACCAACCTATGTGTTTCCAGTTATCAAGTATCCAGTTTTGGTGAACTTATTTAAGCTCCAGCCTCAGATTGTTCTCCTTGGCTCAGGGGAATGAAATCCAAATGTGTTCTTCTCTCTACCTCCAAAAGTAAAATACAGTTATTTTAATATTGTTAAAAAAGCCTTGTTGTTTATTGACTACACCTAATGCAATATTATTATCTAAAATATACTGAGAGAAACATTCATATCAAACAAGAAGACACAAATAATTTATCAACTAAAGAAACCCTTACAGGAGTAAAACAAAACAATAAACAAGCCCACTAAGATTAAAAAAAAAAGTGTTAAGAGTAAGTCAGATGACTTTTCTCAGCATTCTTGTAATACTGAGAAAAAGCAATTTAAGGGAAGACTACAGTTACATCATGACCAGATCATGTTTGTTGTCACGTTCATAAGAGAACACACTCACACCTCCAGTGAATGTCATAATTGCAGGAATGTAATTGATTATCACAACACTAAGACACAATAAAATTTTTGGCAAGTGGGGAAAAAAAATCAACCTCAGTAACAAATTCACCTCAGTTCACCTTCTTTGTTATATTGCAAAGTAAAATCTCTAATTCTTCTTTACATCATTAAAAGAATTTTGACTGTACTAAGTTTTTTTTTTTTTTTTTTTTTTTTTGTAAATATAAGCCATTAAGAAAACTCTTAAAGTTAAAACTCTGTGTGAGCAGAAAATAGCAGAAAGTCATGGGAGTGAAATAAAATGACTCACCTCCACAGTTGGAGATGGTGGGACAGATGGTTGAGTTTATGAACCATTTTTGCAGTCCAAAAGTAATTGTGTGGTTATAGTTAATTAATGTATGTAAAGTTTTCAAAATAAAAACAGTTATTACATATTGTAGAGAAGAATCACAACTCAGTCATGAAAGTGTGTGTCATCAGTTTAAACAAATACAAGTATTGTCCAAACATTAATGTGAGTTAATGAAACCTAGTCTCACATAATATTGCTTTTAAAACAAGAATACATATGCATAACATCATTGGGAGAAGAAAAAAATGGCTTGAGTGCATGTGACTAGCATCATCATTTTAGTCGATATAGGAAATGGACTGGTTCTTGTATACCGCTTTTCTACTCTGAGCACTCAAAGTACTTTCTACAACTTGCCTCATTCATCCCTAGAAAGCACTTACACAGAAAAGGGGCTTGTATGAATATACAAGCCCCTTTTCTGTGTAAGTGCTTTCTATCTAAGATTCACACACATTCATGGATGGCTGCACCAGACAGCAACTTGGGGTTAGTATGTCAAAGGAATTTGCAAAGAAAAGCGTCTGGACTTCTTTAAGTTGCTTGAAGATTTAAACCCAGTGGGAGTATCCTCCCAAAGAGGGACAAAGGACCCCTCCTTTGTCCCCACTGTCTGCCATTTATTTACTTTCCGGCACTTTGAAACGACATATACAAAGTTGCAAAAGCGAGTGAGAATTAAAGAATTTGAAGAAAAGCTATCTGGAGCATGTACAAACTGATATTAATCTTTAGTAGGGCTGTCAATATTGAGAGCAAATGAAACAACTGCTATATAATGCCCTCCGCTATCTTCATTTAATTGGTCACATGACTGCATCACATGCATCACATGTTTTCAAATGTATCCGCTTTGAAGAGCGTTTTCAAAAAGCTCTGTTTTCCTTGACCAAAAACACCGTCTCAGTGTGGACGGAAGGCCAAAATGGAGAGAAAAAGTACGAAAACGTATTAGTGTGGACATGGCCCAAAACAAAGGAGCTGGTGGTGGCAGAAGCATGTCCCGACACACCCCCCCCCCGCCCGCATTGGTAGGACTGATGTGGAAATAGTCACATGCTACAAGTATCTGGGAGTTCAACTGGATCACAAGCTGGAGTGGTCTGCCAACACGGATGCTGCCTACAGAAAGGGTCTGACCCAGCTTTACTAAGTTGTTCTGTATTTTTCATGTCACATTTATTATAAATAAAGACGGGTTTTCTGTGATTTTATATTAGATTGGCAAATCTGTTGCATGAATATGGAGGGTTTCTATGTTTGGTGTGAGACAAAGGTGTTAACCAGGGGTCCCCAATCCCAGTCCACGAGGGCCGGTGTCCTGCAGATTTTAGATGTCACCCTGGGTCAACACACCTCAATCACATGATTAGTTCATTACCAGTCCTCTGGAGAACTTCAAGACATGCTGAGAAGGTAATTTATCCATTTAAATCAGCTGTGATGGATCAAGGACACATCTAAAACCTGCAGGGACACCGGCCCTCGTGGACTGGGATTGGGGACCCCTGGTGTAAACAGTGATATTCAAAAACATAAAAGTACAAAGCAGAACAAAGTCATGCAAATCCTTCCATGGAGAAATATACTTTTAAAAAGGTGTATTTGTCTTTGAGTGCCTTCATAGTGTAGTGATCCTAATATGCTACAAAGATGTTGCTGGCATGAAGTAGGAGGGGATAGCTGCTCGAAAAAGTAGAGGACTGCATAAGCCTATTCTAGAGACAAAACGATCTGTTTAAAGGAATAATGACTTTGAACTATTTAATGCTTCTGTTTGCAGCTTGTATGTTTTGGAGGTGTGTCACTCTGGCAACCAAGAAAACAGAGCTTTAAAAATAGAGGCAACCTTTGTATTTTGGACTGTCTCCTAATGAACATGGAGATTAATCAGTAGATAGCAGAAAATTAAAATTTTTCATTTTGAGCATTGGGGTTTTCTGTTCTTTTTGTCACTCTGACCTGCTTCTCACCTCTCCTCCTTGCTTAGAATATACCTCTTTCACAGCCCACAGTATAAATTTGGCTTCTGTCTCACCTGACAAACTATTTTCTTACAACTGTTTTACTTGTCACCTTTGGGTCGTACCTGCTTTCCTAATGTGTCAGGATTTTTTATTAGCACATCTTCTACAATGGGTAAAAGAGTATTTCTGGTGAAATGTCACAAGCATACAACGTACTTGCTTTAAAGTGAGCTCAGCATGAATATTTCTTTTGTTGGGAAACAACATAGTCACAGGTAAATACAAAGCTCAAAGGTAAATTTTGGATCAAAAAGATTTTTAATTACAATTTGCACCAACAGAGGTCATCATCTTCTTATATTGTGTGTTACTTTTTTGACCTTTAAAATAAACAAAAATTAAAGGCACCCACTATGTGCGCTCCCTGCTAATTATTTACTCAATTTTTTCTACTTTTCAAACCGTGTAACGGTGCTTAACAGGTATGCGTTACCACTCTTCATCAATTCATTAATCTAAACTCGGTTTTGATCTCATTATGTAAACCTGTAAATCTCTATATCAGATGGATGCACAGTATCAATAGACCTCAGTCCAGTGCAATGACCCTTGACCTCAATCACTGTTAATATTACCATTGCTGAATAGAAAGCATGTCAAACCTTCTGCCTGTACAATACTTTATGTCGATTTGTTTGTTAAAAGACAAAGTGATTGCCGAAAATGATTTATTACATTTTTTTCACAACTAATTATTCAAGAAGACTTTATCTTTACATTAGTGATAGAAAATGTAAATATTAATGAAATGTTTGACGTAAGGGATGCATAAAAAACTGCTATTAGTTGAAGATTAGAGGTCAATTTTTATTTTATGTAAGTGCCTTAAAGGTCATAATTTTGGACCATTTAGGTTACTTTAATTCAGACATTTTGTTTGGCCTCTGTTCAGTATATTACCTCTTATAGGCTTGGACCTATAAGAGGTAATATAGAAAGCCAAGCAGATGTTTGCAGTATGCAATTCAGTATTGTCTCAGCACATGGCCTTCCCTGAAAAATATGTCATACAGTATCTACATGGTAGCATATGGTGCTACCTTTTAACACTAATGGTGCCTTTCCAGATGCAACCTGATATTATCAAAGGTGGAGGCTTTTCAACTTAAGCCTGATCGTCTCTCTCCTCTTTAGTTTGGAGGATGCAACATTCATGTTTTCCAAAAAGTTTGAAATTTTGATTTGTCTGACAAAACAACAGTTTTCTACTATGGCCTTTTTACAGTCCATTGTAAATTATCCTTGATATACAGAAGCCTACAGTTTTTCTACATCATGTTCTTTTATAGGTTCTTTTCATGACAAAAGCTTTAACCTGCATTACAGGATGGCATGACGAACTGTGTTCAGTGATTTCTGGAGGTGTCCCTGAGCCATGAGTTCCATGACAAAATAAAAGATGTTAGTGCCACCTAAGGGCCAGAAGATCACAGACATTCAATATTAATTTTTGGTTTGCCTCTTGCGCACAGAGGTCTGAATCTTTTGATATTTAGATCAGAGATTCCAAATATTAACAATGTTAAGTTGAGAATTGTGTTTTTAATTGTTCCACAATTTGTACTTTTTGCAGATTGGTAAATCTCTGCCTCTTAAGATGCTCTTGTTATATCCAGTCTGTTACGGTCTTATTGCTTGTTAACCTATTTAGCTGAAAAGCCTTCCTCAGCTTCTCCATTTTTCACCTCTTACTTTGCTAGCCTTTGATACTGATGCTGCCATCAAATTCAAAATTAGCTAATATTTTACAAATGTTTCAGTTCACACATGACTTATAAGTTAATTGGTATCATTTGTGCGTGTTCCTGTCTGCTGTTTTCGGTTTTTCTTATGTTTCTATTAACCCCCAACTGGTCTCTGCATAATGCTGCCCCTTCTGGAGCTCTATTAATGTTAAAAGATAATACATTGTAATGAGCTTGCTTATACGGAATCACCAGATCATTAGTGTTCTCATGTCAATGTTATATGATCTATATCTTATAATATAAAGCATAGTAACTGGGACTGCTTGAGTAAAATTGAATGTTACCAGTGCCCTCTAGTGTTAACCAGTTTGACACTGGAGGGCACCAACTACGGAAGTGTCCTCCAAGTAGACTAGAATTTCAAAGGCACCAGCTGTAGGAATGCCAAAGATAGCATGTGAAATCTTCTACCATGACATTATTATATGGATCATTCTAGCCCAATAAAACCCCTGAGTGACACTGACACTGGTTCACATTTAGTGTCTGAAGTAAATGGGATTGTAATGAATAAAATTTAGGAGCCATTTGGCTTAACAAAGCCAAAACACACTGGCTACCTTACATACCTGATAATATTGATTTGAGAAAATAGCCTTAGCAGTTTACCACTGAAAACAAATCTGTTCAATAGCAGAATATTTTTGAAGACGGAAAAGCAAGAAAAGTGCTAGTCATGTCCTGTTGGACATCCTTCTTGAACATTCTTTGGATCCATGTCTTAAACTGTTTAGCAAGGGAAGTTTATTTTATTAACTGATGGATTAGACTTGACTCAGAGAAAAGTTGGATTTGAAAATTCATGAATAAAAAAAAATCCCCTCAAATCTAAAGTTGGTGTAGATCCATCCTGCCACCCAGGTTCTATACATTAAATCATTACATAAATACATCCCTTACATTTAAAGGAAGGGCATGGGCAGTGATTGCATCAATTCAGTGGATGTTGTGTGATTGGCTGTTCAGAACCATATTATAACCAAATAAGCTGTCAATCAAATGTAGTGTAATATAACAAAAAATAGTTGTGTGTCTGTTTTGATTCCAACTAAAGAGTGGTACGTGGACACAAAGTGAACTTCTGTCTATGTACTGTGCAGGTTTTGCTTCATGCTGCAACCAGTTTTGACCAGGGAGATGACATAAAAAAATTTAAAAATAGACATTTTTGTTTTGCTTTTATGGATATTCTGTTGGCAATACTTAGAACAGCAAAGCTGATTGATCTTAAACAATATGGTGAGAATGAAAAGGTCACCTAATCAATAACATTGTTAATTACAATCAAATAAATTTCTCTTACAGAGACTCTATTTAACTAAACAACTGAGACATTAAGGACCCATAAGTCTGACTTTTTTTTTATTTCTACTGAAAATCTGTTTAGCCTTATTCATGACTACCACTTCCTGTTTTCCTTAGTGGGAAAATAATAACAGACTGCTACCGAGGGCTCACGATGTAAGAGTGAAGGCTTTAGGGAACTGAACTCATGATGTTTGCTTTGTGACTCAGTTGTTTACAAGCTTTTTCCACAGTTAAAGAAGAGTGATGTATTGGGATCTGTCAGCTGGCCTATAAAACTGTACATCAGGGAGAAAAGACAGGAAGAAGAAAGGCTCTTAACAAGTTCAGTGAAACACATTTAAGTTTTAATTTATGAGTAAAAGAAATCCACTGATTTTTCAAATAATATAAGAACTGTATTATTTATCATGACCACTGCAGTCAAATTATTTGAGTCTATGAATGACTTCAGATGACCTTTGAAATTTCTGGCTTTACAAAAATTAAACCTTGCAAGGCACTTTTCAACTGCCATGAAACTAAGTACCTGACATCACACAGTTGTCAAACTGTTGCAATTAATTTCTGTCTCAAGTTTAACATGGCCTTCACTCTGCCTTCAAAAAGGAAGCAAAAAGCATTTTCCCTTACCAGTCACCAGAAACCAACACATCCACCCGAATTTGATGTAATTTTAAATCAAACCTAATGTGTAGCCATGACAATCCTTGCAGTGTTTTATGAAAGGCAGAGCAACTTAATAAAAAGTTCCTTTATTTGACCTTCAGCAGCCTAGTTTTAAAAAACAGACAAACTGGCTACTCTTCAGCACATAGAGCTTAACAAGGCTTCAGAACACTCCAATCTATTCTTCCAACAGCTCTAATTGTACTAAGCAGGGCAAATTAATGTGGAGCCACAGTCACCAGAATGTGACAGTAGAAATGGAAAGTTCCACTGGTGGAGGGGGCCAGTAGGATACCTGGCCTAATGTGTCCTTTGATGCATGGGCCATGAGGCAGTATTGTTACCCTCAATATAACAGTCATCTGTTAATGGAGTTGTACTACATCTCACATTTAATTGAAATTGCTTTAAAATGACTTTTCCCTCCATGCCTATTGCCATCACACCTCTATCCTAATCTCTCAGCAAGAGGATAGTATGACTTTCAGTGTGAAAGCTGTCCTCTGTTTAGCATTCCATCTAAACTGAGCTGTTTGCACATTATCTGTGGAGCTGTTGTCTTATAACAGAAGAGGTATGTTATCAAAGTAAACAACATAATTTCATGACAATAGCAAGTAATGGCTTTGTTTGTTATTGTGGAAAAGGCCTTTTTAATTCATCATAAAGGGTTACATCAGGTCTTGGGTGAAAAAAAAAAAAGGAAAAAGAAGAGCAAAGAGGCCACAAGGCTAAATGAATACAGAGAAGCCTCAATCATAACTGTAGTTAGCATTCTAGACAGCAGCTACTGACATTGTTGAATGTAATGTGTTGTTTTCCTTGCATAAACTCAGTGATCACATTATTGCTATAATGAGATAAGCTTTGATTACATTTTCTTCAAAAGATACTGAGCTATTGTGCTCACTCAGTCAACACCTTGCCTTACTGCTGACTCTGAAACAGCTTGTGAAATGGAATAATATTGGGTATCCGCCTATCTCCTGACTTTAGATCATTAACACTCACCTCTGTTTTGATAATGAAGTATTTCTCAAACCAGAGAATTGTTGCTCTATATAAATCAAGACTAAGTACAATACTCAGGCTGGCGATGCATATGGATCTGTGTGCAATTAAAGAAATATGGGATCATTATTTTGTGAAGTTTGTTCATATTTAAATAATTGTAGTTTGAAACAGATCAACACTGGACACAGTTGTTCTGCAATCATACACTATACAGTATTGGCCGGCAAGTTAGAGTGATTTTTTTATTCCATCTCCTGTGACTTAAGACTATGAATAAAACATTCAAGATAGAAGGAAACCCAGAGGGCACAGCCTCTGATCCTCCCACAGGCCACAGCAATGTAAAGGTTTTGGTTTTGACTTTTTAAATGTATATATTATGTTACTTGAGTGATTCATTGTTTCTCTTTTCTTTTTCTCAGTGAGTGATTAAAGGAAATTGACCATGCATGTCTCACATGCATGGTCAATTTAGACTCACCAGTTTACCAAACATGCATGTGTTTGGATTGTGGAAGAAGGTGGAGCACTTGGAGGACTGCAGGTAGGTAGAGAACATACCTGGGGTTTAAACCAGCAACCGCCTTACTGTGCAACTGAGTTTAACAGTGCTATCATCAGACACAGTTATTCCTCTGCTATCATCAGACTGCATCATGCCTCCCAACAAAGAAATCAAACTGCATGAAATACAATAACAAAGGAAAATCATCATCTCTACTCATCTTGGTTTGTGTCAGTATACAAATCACTTAACAATACACTAAGCTAAAGTTATAGCTAAAGAAATATAGTGATTATATATAAAGTTATGGTGTAGCATTGAGAGGGGTTTCCATTTACATGTACACAATGTAAGTTACAATGTAGATTTCCAGCTGAAGCATAATTCAGGCATTAAACACAGTCCCAGATAACCTGTATTAAACCTGCACCCTGTATTGGTTTTGCTACGGGTTAAAGTTAGGCCAGTCTGGTGTGCTTCACCTCTGCCAGTCTGGACCTCTCATCAATGGTATTGATGCTTTTTTCAGTATTTTTTAAAAGAGTTGTCAGACACATAATATATATGAAGATATGCAGGACGATATTTGTGTTTCAGCTGTGGTGATGTCACATGTTAGCAAATATATGTCTTTCAATGCACCTTTCCAGTTCCTGGTTGTAGCTAACCAAGCCTGTTAGCTTTACCTGATAACTTAGCACTTCATCCTCCCTTCACTTCCAGCTCCAACAAAAACAACAGTTAAGTCTTTTGTCAAAGTGCTGCAGTGGCCTAAGATTTTTTGATCCAGCATTTTGTCTGACGTCATGATTAGTTTAATGTTTGTCTCTTTTTGGTTCAGTTTTGGCACTACAACTGGTTACTTTTAGGATACGGTCATGTTTTGTGTGATCACATGCATGGAAAATCTTAGCACCTCACCCTTTCAGGAAGCTCCCGGTTTCATCACACCACCTGGGGTTGCAACTAAATATCCACAACAATGGAGGAGAAACTTGTTGCCTTCTGTGGTGCCAGCATGTAATTTCAATACATTATGCAGTGCTAAGATCATACATATCTCTTTTTGATCAGACTGCTTCCTGCATCCTTTTAAAACAGCACACATGCTCCACTACACCCCCACACACGGTTCAGTTTTTAATGTGCTAACTCACCCCAGGTATCATCTATTCTTCCTCTTGCCCTCTGGGAAAAGATTTAAATCAAGTCCAAAACCAACAATTAAAAAACTGCTTTTTCCTGCTTCCCCAGTAAAAAGCTTAACCCCTCCACCTCTCCCTAAAAGTAGAGCTGGAAGTTGGATTTTAAACATGTTGCTCTCATCTATTGTTCTACATTCTTATTTAGTGCTTATCTTTAGTTCTGTTTATTTATACTTTAATCTTTTGGTATTTTCATTTATCGCTTGTTTAACAGTTTCCATGGTTTTTCACTTTTTTTTGACCACTGACAATAAATATCTATATGTATTCTTATCTTTATAAGTTACCGCTTTTACACAGTGAAATTGTAGGCATTGTTTGTGCTCTTGGTTAAATCCAGGCAGCTTCGCAGAGAAATGATGAATGGATTTTTGACTGTTATGAAAATTGCATTGGCTATAAATCGGTTTAAGTAACCCTCTGGGACTCTCAATTTGTCCTCACAGAGAAAAACCAGTCAGCATCCATCTTCCACTATAATCTATTTGCTGTACACTTTTTGTCCCTGTAATCCATGGGATTAACAAGATAACTAGCAGCTGCTCAGCTTTTACTGCAAACAGCTCTACAATAAAGTAGGCCATTAGTAGAGAAAGAACTTAAAATGACCCCATTGCCAAGTCTAATGACAAAAAGTATTAATTTGCTCACTGTTTTTTTTTCAAGAAAAAAAGCTAAGTAAAACAATACACACGAGAAAAAAATTTCAGACATTTTGCAACTATATTCAATGCTGTCCCTGCCCTCTGTCTTTAATACATACCCAGAAACATTTGCACTGTATCCCTAAACCCGTCCTACATTGTCCAAAGGTCATATGTGAATTTCCACCGTTTACTCTGTGCAGAAAAGTAATTCATGCATGATTGAGACTTTTATTGCTTTTTAAAATTGGATTATTCTGTTGTAATTTAGAATCTCAAAAGTACTGAAGATTCATTAAAGGGTTTTGGGGAAATTATGATGTGTTTGAAGTATTTCTTACTGAAGGTGCAAAAGTAGGACTAGCTGTTGTATTTTTACCTTTTAATTTCATCCCACCCATTTAATGATGACTCAGGGTTACAACTTTATCCCATAAAACTGGAACTGTTGGTCAAGATGAAAATATATAAAATGCTAATTTATCGTGTGTCTAATTCTCTGTTACACTGCACGAGACTCTTTGGCAAATTTTAGAAAGCATTTAGAAGGCATGATATGAGCACATTCTCATATCATGCCTGATCCTTCTGGCTTCACTATGGCACAAGACACTTTAACACCCCACTCACACAATGTTCATTCTCAGATTCCGAGCTGTAAATTTCCAGATTGTTTTATTTTATTTTATTTATATAATGTATATAACTCACTCACTTGCTGCACATAATGTCCTCTTTGTATATATTCGCTCACTGTATATAATGTTCTCTCTCTTTTTGCACAGTTGAGGAGCGTATCAGGTCACATTCCACTGCGTGTTGTATAACTATGCACGTGACAATAAAGAATCTTGAACCTTGAATACAGAAGAATAGACCATGTGGTTTTTGTCATAGTAGCTGGTAAGAATAATATCTGGTCTTATTAAGTCAGCATATAAACTGTCATCATTGACTTACCATTCTGACAAAATAACTACATCAGACACACTCACATTCTGGTAACTGAGAAATGCACATAATTGTAAAGCCAGAACAGCTCTGACCCATCAGAGCATGGACACATGACATATGGGATGTCCTGTGGAGTCTGAAACCAGGACACTGGCAGCAGATTCTGAGGGTGTTTTGGGTGAAAGAATGGAGCTACAGTGAATCAGGCTTGTTATGGTGAATCTTGTGGATGCTTAGTTTGATTGGCATATGCGAGGGTTAGAGGTCTTGATTTTATTTGTTGTATTCCTCAAGCCATTTCTGACCAGCTGATGGAGTGTCTGAATTGGTCTGGATGGGCGGTGCATGTCAATCTAAATCTAACCCAATTCAGTGTCGGTGTGTCATAACCCAAATTTTAAACACCAGACAACTGACCCTACTCTATCCTTTTTAAATTTATGCACCCATTTGTAGTCATTTGTATTTTTTTTTTTTTTTTTTACCATTTAATAATGTTTATAGTTGATATACAGTCAGAGAAATATTATTTGTTCACCTGCTGAATTTGTCAGTTTTCTCACCTACAAAGAAATAACAGCAAATAACTACGGAAGCTGCAATCTAGAACTGAGTTTTAGGAATCAAGTAAAAATTTGGACATAACTGGCATAGAAATACTCAGATTACAGCCCTACTTTGAATTACTTGTATTGTGGGGACATAAATCTGTTTACAGTCACACAGACTTCTATTTGTGGGCTGTAAATCAGTAAATTTTAGGACCTTGATTAGAAACCTTAGGTTTTGTTTAACTCACAATAAAATAAAGTAATTTAGTGTGTTCCATGAAGTGATGGAAATACAATATGTGTGTGTAATTGTATTACTTATGCTGTGGGGATATAAATTTGTAGGGGGCGGAAGACCAGGGGCAGGTTACCATTACATAAATAGTCATATTTTAGTCTGAAAGCTGAAAAGGTAAAGGTGAAGATTCATTCTTTTTCTAAGAAATGAATTTAAGCAAGTATAATGCCTTCTTAATGATGGACACACAGCTTTGTCTGTGTCTGTATCTTGTGATATCTCATGATTCTAGACAGAAATACTTCTGGCACAGGAGCGTTTCTATCTGTAATGTTGTCTCAAGAGTCACATGCCTCTGTTGACTACAGGTATTTTCAACACCTCGCTGTTATGGCCTGAGGTGAAGGAGACACAGTGAGAGAGAAAACAGAGACAATAAGGCCTATCCCAAAAACAAAGAAGCAAAAAAGAAGAGGCCATTCTACTGTTGACTCTCTTGCATCTATCTCAGTGGGGAATCCAGTCAGAGCTTGTTAATGCCCTGTTCACACATGCGCCTGCATTCTGTTGTCTCCTGCTGTTTGTGTTACATACACAGGAAGCTGGGGACAAATCCCACAGTCAGGAAACAGTGGAACAGTGTATGGTTAATAGCTGAGTAACAGTGAGTGGTTTTCTGCTTGAATCTTACAATTCAATAACATGATGCACACATTACTAAAACTTCCACGAACACAGGCCACTCAACAGAGCATCCCTGGTAGGAAGAGAGAATGTTGCCATGGTAATGCACAGGGAAGGCGCCAGCCAAAGCCCTAAAGGTGGTCCTCCCCGAAAAGATGCATATATGCATTCCCACGGAGACTCAGCTTCTTGTGGCAAAAACACAGACAATAAATCTTCTCCTGTCCTTTACAGGACAACATCATGAAAAAATCAATTAGTTATATTGCTGCTCCACATTGCATGGTATAAGGGTGTACCACAGCATAAATCAATTCTTATCAAGAAATATAAAAGTGTAACCATTACATTAGAATACAGCAGAACAGACACATATAAAAACATGTGAACATGGATTAGTTGGTATCTAAATAAAAGGCTGCATAATGCAAGTTTCTCTTTGTATTATTTTCTTCAGTCAGAAAGACTTACACCAGAACTTGTTAATCCTATGACTTAAATGTGTTTATTTATTGGGACAGCCTGTGCCTGTGGGTTTTCATTTGGGATCTATTGGTCTTGAATTGTAACTTACATCTGGACTGAGTTTAGCTTTTGCTTTGCAAATCAGTGACTCTAAAATGTAA
Organism: Oreochromis aureus; assembly: GCF_013358895.1. Lineage (NCBI taxonomy): Eukaryota > Metazoa > Chordata > Actinopteri > Cichliformes > Cichlidae > Oreochromis > Oreochromis aureus. Next base: position 4,942,597 of record NC_052954.1, on the reverse strand, counting down.
CTATATCCTGACACTGGTAATACAGAATGCAAATAAAAAATAAATATGAATACAAATAAATAAAAATTTCACATTAAACTTGGAGGTCATTATTAAGTATCTAGCCTGTAACCTCACAGTACCATGAACAGTAACTTCAAGAACGCATGCTGAAGACTTTAACAATTTCCACAGTAGCAGCAGAAAACAAAAACTCATTCTCTTTTAAATTCCCATTTTGCATAACACAAGCTTTTCTTGGTGTCTCCCTATCCACTGATCTCTGGCTCACATTCATTGCCAACACCCCTCACCACTTCTTTATGTTAAGGTGTGAATGAAACATGTCTGCCAGGGTGAAACTAACACTACTCATTTCCAAAACAAAGGAAGGTTTGCAAAGTTGCATTTGTCACGTGAATCCTCATCAACGAGAGACCCATCTGGCAGACCGCAAAGACCCAGCACAGAGGCACAAATGGGAAATTACATTACATTAGATAAGCTATACTAACTTCAGTGGTGAGATTTAGCATACAGTCGTGTTACACTGGTTTCATTTGCAGACTGATAATGCTGAGTTTAGAATTCAGCACATGGCTTTCCAGCTCAGATAGGGTCATCCCATACATCTTGAAGAGAAATTCAAAGAGCAAACTATCCACAACCAAATGTGCAGTGTGTCAATGATGGTTTGTTAATAACTAAAAAATATTTTCTAAAAAGCTCATCAGTGCAAAAGACTGAAAGTTTACACTTACACTTAAAGGTTGATGCTAAATTTAGTACTTACTACACTGTGATGAAACACATCAGTGCTAGTGTTAATGTTGATATTTCTACCTAAATCTATCGACCTATGTCATGGAATGACCTTTTAATGAAAGACAAGCATCCCTCTAGCTGCTCTTAAACTGGAATCTAAACCTCAGTGTTTTAAAATAGCACAGACCCCCCCCTCCCCCAGTCCTTTGGATAGGATCTAACCCATGTTAAGAGTCTGCCTCAGTTCCCAGATATTTACTGTTGTGAAAAGAAACTCATTGCTGTACCTATTCTTGTCTGACACAGAGCAGTCCAGGCTCTTCTATGTTGAATTGTTTTTGTTATGTGATGTGCCAAATGTTTTGCAGCTGGCTTGGTCTGGGAAAATATGTGTTATCACACAGTGTTATGTCCTGTTTTACCTAATATATACAAAAATAACATCCACAGTGATTTCAATATATTTTATTGAAAACTAAAATGAGAAGAAAATTGTGGAAGGGTTAAGATTTATTATATAACCATTATTGCCAATAAACATTAAACAATCTGTATCATTACAAAAATGATGATAATTACAATTTTGGTATAGCAATAATAATTCAACATTTAATCACACTTAGAAAAAAAAACTTGCTTATTGCAAGACTGGGAAACTGCCCACTTCCCAAAGTTGCTGAAATGGCAGCTGAGGTTCCTTTCTAATTGTATGAACTCCTCAACCCCTCTTAATCTCTGTTTTATTCTCAGTTAGATTTCCCTAAATTAACTCAAAATAAATAAATTGAAATTAGTTCCATATCAGAATATTTTCTATTTTTTTTCTTTCTTTTTTTTCTTTTCTTGATTTGACCGGCACTGGTGGAACTAAATCAGTCTTAATAGGTGTCAAATTCGAACCAGAATGGTCTCAGTATACAAAGATTTGTAGCATCTGTACAGTGTGTGAAATTTCACAATCTTTTTATTTTTGTGTATTTTGGTCACTTTGGAAAAGTCACCAAATTTCAGGCTAAAAGAATGACACTTAGAGTATTTTTATTGCTCTCACATTTCAAAACTGAGCAAGTAAAACTTAACCTGAACAGCATGTAAGGGTCACCTGAATGCCAAAAGGTCAGAGACACGCAATATAGAATTTCCACCTTGTTCTTTGTGCACAAAGGTTTCTTGAAATATTTTTTTTATGTACTATGGCTGATGAGATGCTCAAAGTCTTTGTGATTTTATTTTGAAGTTACCAAGAAGCCTTTATTTTATCTGTGGTCTAGCGTTGAATTTCTTACTGTATTTGGTAACATGGCTTATTTGTTCCTTAACAACGTATAGCACAGTGACAAAACATTATTCTATGTACAGATGCTTTTTGCTAAACATCAATATTTCCTTAAACCAGAGCTTTTATGCTGTTCTCTTAAGTATTCCATGTTGAGTATGACTCACAGCTCCAGCTCCTCAGATTTAATTCACTAAAGAGCAGGTAAAGGTAGCTTTTGAGTATATTATAGCTTGCAGTATGTCAGAAATATCAGTAGTTTGGCTCAAACATTATTTTTAATTTCTTTCATGTGACCAAATATTAAATGACTTTTGAAATGTAACCCCTCAATATTTCTATGCCTTTTTCAAGACCTCAATTTTAACACTGTTTATATCCTGGCCAAAGGGTCCTGAAAGCCACAACTACAACACTATTACTAATGAACCTAACCTGTAGCAGTCACACTGTACTCTTCATTCATGGGTGTTTATGATATATTTTTCTAACTTTTTACTTAGCATTTTTTTTTATTCTGGTGCAGAATGATTGTGCAGTTGTAAAACCCCACATGGATGTTTTTTTTTTTTTCCTTTCAGACATTGATAAGGTTTATGGCCAGAGCCGATGCCATGAATTAATATGTCACGAAGGCATCACAGTTAGTACTTTGCTACACTAACGTTCATTTCAGTGAAATTTGGAGGCCTCTGCAGCCTTGTGTTTCTTACCTCTTAAAACTTCAAGCTTGGGGTGAAGTTGCATTTTAGTTATAAATTCACATGCAAATTTCAAAAGGAAGCACAGAAATTTGTGTTCCCCTCAAGTTGCTCAGATGTAACTTAAAAGGTACCACACTCACTACTTTTAATTAGAGTCCAACAATTATATTACACTTTTTTTGTGACATTATAAAATAAGCATTAAAAACAGCCCAACACCGCAATCAACCATGAATCCCTTGAATTCAGAGCTGCACTGGGACTACAGGAGACAAAGAGACAAAAAAAAGCAGAATGTTAAGTATACCACATTGATTTCTCCCAGATAAACGGAAGATGAGTTCAGTAGCATCCATAAAGGTTCTACTGTGACTGTGAGTTAGTTTGGAAGTGTTCTCAGACATCTCTCTGTGCCATCACCTGATAGTTATAAGATGAACTTGGTCAAGGTGAGAGGAAACCCCAGTTCGAGGAAGAATCATAAACATTGTAGCATCTCTACAAGACTTCTAATGAGGTTGAAAACTGCTGAGTCCTCTTTCTCACACTGTCACTTTATGCTGCACCCATCTCAATTTCCTCTCTGCAGCATTAAATTACATTACTAAAATACAGTATTTTTTCAAGACTGCAGATAGCTGCGAGCCAGTTTTGTGCTGTTGGGGGAAGTATTTGACAAAAATTAGGTTTATTGATGAGTGGTATCAGCTTGCAAAGGTATCAGCTTATCATTTTGGAATAATAGGATAAAATATATAATTTTATTCAATTTATGGGGTTTATTTTTTAACAACTCCTTGCGATTATTACTGGAGACTGCAAGAAATCAAGTTTTTCCTATGTAATACACTCATGCCAAAACCACCCCAGAAGTATCACTCACTCTTGTATGCATGCACAGAAACAGCCCAGCTGTCTGTCTCCAGTGTTTTGCTTTATTTATATGAGATTAAGTGCATTCATTGTGCCATCTCCTGCTGAAGAGCTGAATCCTGCTTAAATCCTAAGCCAGTAATGTACAAAATTAGAAGCATGAGCTCTCACACACTGTTCAAAATCCAGAAAAGTATTGAGCCATTTTCAGATTTCTAAACTAACCAAGGTCTTGTTGATTTCAGCTGGGACTTTACTGGAAATTGGAGTATATAAAATTAAATAAAACTGAGTGAGTTACTCAGAAACCCAGTGCTATTTTATTAAATCACTTGGGCATTGGGAATCGTAAATGTTAGCTTGTCCATGAATTTGGATCGACTTGTTGTGTTATCTTGATGTTGAATTAGAACTTGTGTAAAGTAGTTCTGCACATGCTGCTAATTCTTCGCATGGTGCTGCTAGCATTGCTGCTGTGACTACTGGAGTATAATGCAGTACTTTACATAGAAAACAAATAACAGCAAATGCGAAATGAATTAAGATAATTTAACCTCTTTACATCCACAACATCGCCAATGACCTGTTCATTATTAGGGCACGATCATGCTACAGGTTTTATAATATAATTTCACCTATTTGGCAAATGAACGGTGACTTAAGAAGTTACAAGATTTGTCCTTTGTGTGATTGTGTGTGGTCTAGGTATTAAACATATTATGGGGACTTAAATATCTTTATACAGTCCCATAATGGAGATCATTTAAATTAAGACATTTTAAGGGGGAAACATATTAGAATAGCTTTGATAAAGGTTTGTTTAGTACTTTCTCATTTTCGGTCTCCCTCTCTCTTTTGTGTGTGTGATTAATATTATGCATTTGACACTATGTATCTAAACTAATTCAGCACTACAGTGCTAATTAGAGAAATGTTTATCTACTTCAAATGAACTGCCTGATTGTCCCCCACTGCCCTCCATTTGGGCATCTTTGTGGGGGTGTGAGTCATACTGTGTTTACCACATACAGTGCATCTTTATCTTTACCCTAAAGCAATTATATTACAGACTGGGTGGATGAGAGGCTCTGTGCGGTGAGAAAACAATAGCTACAGTGGCTTGCAAAAGTATTCGGCCCCCTTGAACTTTTCCACATTTTGTCACATTACAGCCACAAACATGAATCAATTTTATTGGAATTCCACGTGAAAGACCAATACAAAGTGGTGTACACGTGAGAAGTGGAACGAAAATCATACATGATTCCAAACATTTTTACAAATAAATAACTGAAAAGTGGGTGTGCGTAATTATTCAGCCCCTGAGTCAATACTTTGTAGAACCACCTTTTGCTGCAATTACAGCTGCCAGTCTTTTAGGGTATGTCTCTACCAGCTTTGCACATCTAGAGACTGAAATTCTTGCCCATTCTTCTTTGCAAAACAGCTCCACAACTGCCCTGTGAGGGCCTCAGAGGTTGTCTAAGAGAATATTGGGAGCAACAACATGATGAAGTCCAAAGAACACACCAGACAGGTCAGGGATAAAGTTATTGAGAAATTTAAAGCAGGCTTAGGCTACAAAAAGATTTCTCAAGCCTTGAACATCCCACGGAGCACTGTTCAAGCGATCATTCAGAAATGGAAGGAGTATGGCACAACTGTAAACCTACCAAGACAAGGCCGTCCACCCAAACTCACAGGCCGAACAAGGAGAGCGCTGATCAGAAATGCAGCCAAGAGGCCCATGGTGACTCTGGACGAGCTGCAGAGATCTACAGCTCAGGTGGGGGAATCTGTCCATAGGACAACTATTAGTCGTGCACTGCACAAAGTTGGCCTTTATGGAAGAGTGGCAAGAAGAAAGCCATTGTTAACAGAAAACCATAAGAAGTCCCGTTCGCCACAAGCCATGTGGGGGACACAGCAAACATGTGGAAGAAGGTGCTCTGGTCAGATGAGACCAAAATGGAACTTTTTGGCCAAAATGCAAAACGCTATGTGTGGCGGAAAACTAACACTGCACATCACTCTGAACACACCATCCCCACTGTCAAATATGGTGGTGGCAACAACATGCTCTGGGGGTGCTTCTCTTCAGCAGGGACAGGGAAGCTGGTCAGAGTTGATGGGAGGATGGATGGAGCCAAATACAGGGCAATCTTGGAAGAAAACCTCTTGGAGTCTGCAAAAGACTTGAGACTGGGGCGGAGGTTCACCTTCCAGCAGGACAACGACCCTAAACATAAAGCCAGGGCAACAATGGAATGGTTTAAAACAAAACATATCCATGTGTTAGAATGGCCCAGTCAAAGTCCAGATCTAAATCCAATCGAGAATCTGTGGCAAGATCTGAAGACTGCTGTTCACAAACGCTGTCCATCTAATCTGACTGAGCTGGAGCTGTTTTGCAAAGAAGAATGGGCAAGAATTTCAGTCTCTAGATGTGCAAAGCTGGTAGAGACATACCCTAAAAGACTGGCAGCTGTAATTGCAGCAAAAGGTGGTTCTACAAAGTATTGACTCAGGGGGCTGAATAATTACGCACACCCCACTTTTCAGTTATTTATTTGTAAAAAATGTTTGGAATCATGTATGATTTTCGTTCCACTTCTCACGTGTACACCACTTTGTATTGGTCTTTCACGTGGAATTCCAATAAAATTGATTCATGTTTGTGGCTGTAATGTGACAAAATGTGGAAAAGTTCAAGGGGGCCGAATACTTTTGCAAGCCATGTATGTGGAAAAGTTAAACTTTTGTTTGTTTGTTTGTTTTTAACTGTGTAGCTTAATGTGTTAATGCTGCTCTAATAATGACAAAAAAAGTAAGCACGTCTTCAGTTAAATCTGTAATAATAAATATGATATAATGTTCTAATAAATACTAGTTTTAACACAGGGATTTTATTCACTCCAAGCTCTTTTACTTTGTTAAAAAAAAAAAGCTGTTTCTGCTGATTTTCATGATAATTTTTACACACTTTTACTGAGGTAGAATTTTTATCACAGCACTTTTACTTGCAACTGAAAAAAATCCCATTATGGATTTAGGAGTGTAGCACATGAGGAACAAAATGAATATTTTGTCATTATTTCTGGGTCAAGGTTTCCTTCTTCTCTGTAGGAGAACTGCCTGGCAATTTACAAGACCAGTGCTTAGCAGCAAATCAGCAATGGCACTAATATTTTCACTCATAGCCCATATGGATTTTTTTCAAGCGACATGAATCATGAATTTGAGCAGTTTTAATTATTATAATTTTTCAGCAAAGGACAGATGCTAAAGTTACAGGCATATTTTAAAATATCAATCCCAGTGATCTGATTCATCCACATAGCATCAGACCAGATGGGTCTTTAAAAGAAGATTATTAGGGAAATTAGTCTATTCACTTTCAGCACTGTGACGTAAATTTGGAACATGATACAGTGTGGGCAAACAGCATTGATGCACCAAAGTGACATATCCCATTTCCAGGTACGAAGTGGATGGAGGATATATGAATTGTGTGGAGTTGGGAACACATCCTCACAAGTCTTCAGTCAGACTGTTTAAAAAGCAGGGAGAGTGAGCCCATCCATCACCAAGGGAATCTCATTTCGACCATGTGTCCAATGCAAATGAACATCGCTTGCAATCAGAGAGCTGCTGTTTTGCCAATAGTAGCAGAGGAGTGGAAGGAATGTTAGCTCATCCATCTTGGCTTGGTTAATAAGGCACTGTTCAGATGAGAGACCTCAAATCATATTTGAATTCTGGGAACATATTCACAGTTTGCTGTTTGTTATTGTGTGTTAGCAGTACGGTACTTTCATTGAACGAAACTAGCAAGTACAATTCATTATGCTTCTTGTTTAGAAGCATAAAAATAGAGAAATGGAATAGGAAAGAAGAAATACAGATATCCTTCAACTGTATCTCATTGTACAACTGTATAGTGACAATAAAGGCATTATATTCTAATCCAAGTTATCAGATGTCACCCTTTTTATCCACAGCAGTCCTGTCATTGACTCCACTTTTACTAAGGAAAATCTACAGCACCATCATTATGGAGTGCACATGATGATTTTGGCTGTACAGAGTAAGTTCTTAAAATAAATATAACTACAAGAACAAATTTTGGCATATTTATGCATCACACAGTGTTCACCACATGAAGCACATAAGCTTCATGTGGTGTTGCTGTGCTCTGGCATGCTACATTTTTGGATTTTATTTTAAATTCTTTGAATATTCTTTTATTATTTTCTTTTATTTCTGATGCTAGAAGCTGTTCAACCAAATGTCCCAAAAGTGGAGTCACAATTAAAGTCAGCTATGGCTACATTTATGGCTTCCAGGGACCCATTTCTGCATAACATGTGTAAGAATGAGAAACAGAATCAGAATACTTTAATAATCACTGAGGCAATTATGTGGTCACAGCTGCTACAAGAAATTAAGAGGATGCTAGAAGTCTGAAGACCTGCAGCAGTATGCAGCTAAGAAGGGTTCCTCCAGATGCAAGCTTAGGACAAGTTATCAATGCATTTTGATAGACTGTTATTTTGTATTCCTCTTTCAGAAAAACATTTTACAGTCATACTAATCTATGATAATAGATTATCATACTAATTATTTATTGATCAACAACTGTGAGCACCTCTATACAAGCAGAAGTTTTGGCAGTTTCCTTGGCTTGAGCATTCAGGTGTATGCCAAGGAGGAAATTGCTTATCCCATCAGTCTGGGAAGGTTTATAAGGTCACTTCCACACAATTTGGAGTTCATTATTCTAATGTCAGAAAAATTATTTACAAGTGGAAAACATTTGAGACAGTTGCTTATCTTCTCTGCGGATGCCCCATCATATTCACCTCAAGGTCAGTCAGTGCAAAATCCCAAGAATTTAAGAGCTACATCTCAGACGCTACAGTTAATGTGGCAAATGTTAAAGTTCATAACATCACAGTTAGAAAAAGACTGAAGACGTACGACTAAGGAAGAAAGATTAAAACAAACATGACAGCACAGTTTAGTAGTATCTGAACAAACGACAACACTTTGTAAACTGTCAAGCAGAGCTGTGGAGGGGTGATGATTTGGGCTTATTTTACCATCACTGGACCTGGGTACCTTACAGTCATTGAGTTGATCATGAGCTCCTTTGTAAGTATTCTCTGTAAGTATTCTAGAGTCAAATATGAGGTTATCTATCAGATAAACCTAAAGCTTATGTGTAATGATCCCAAAAATGCCAGCTATTCTGCTACAAAATGGCTAAAAAGGTAAAGAATCAAGGTCCAATGGTCAATGGCCCAGTAAAATTCCAGACCTCAACCAGACTGAAATGTTATCAGGGGCCCTTAACAATACTCAGCCAGTGATGAATTATTCCAGCAATCAGTGTGTTCACATTGTGTGATCATGTTATAACAAATTCTGCTTTTTCTTATGATATATCTTTTGAATGACTAGTGATTCAGAAGTCACTGTATGTTCAAAATAATATTCTTGATTTTTTTAAAGAGTTGCACAAACCTTAATGAACTTAAGCAATGCTGTAAAGAAGAGAAGACTACAGTTCCTGCATAATGAAGTTGCTGCTGAAGGTACACTGCAGGAACACTTTCTTTTTTTCCGTTACTGTAGGTTGTGTTTGGGATGTTGTAATATGACATAACACTAGTGACTTCTTCTGGCATGCATTTTGTCGTTTGCTCATTTTTTGCATGTTACAGTCCTAGATCATAACGACTTTATCTAAATTCTACTTCACTATTTCAAAGTTACACATTTCCATATTATGACAGTTGCTCTTCTGAGCAAATCTTTTAGATTTTTGAGTTTTTTTCGCTGCCATTTAGTCTAAAATAGGAGTGTCAAACTTAAATGAGTTGTGGGCCACTGCTGGCACCGTCATCTCAATGGAGGGCCACTTTAGTGTTCAAGTAGTAAAAAAAAACCAACCAAACAAACAAGAGAACACCAACAAAATTTCTGAAAATGTAGTGTTTTGTTTGTTTTTTATTTCAAATATTGTATAACAAAACAAAACTGCAAATGTGAACACAAATTTTGTTTTCTCACTCTTTAAAATATACACATTAGTTTTTGACTGCTAGTGAAAATTGTTTTCTTTACAAATAATCCTCTCACTGAACTAACACAGCCAATCTCTTAACATGTTATTCACATTGTCTTCATATTAAATAAGTTTTTACTTTTTAAAGAACTTATTTTAACATTGCACTCTACAACAAACAAATCCTCTCTAACAAAAAAAGTTCAACTTCAAGTCCAAATTGCATTATATTTCTTCAAGTCAATATACAAGTAGGGGTGATGTGGGACGCAAGTGGCCCCCGGGCAGCGAGTTTGAGACCCCTGGTCTAAAACAAGTAATTGCTGATTTCTTTTAAAAATCTTCTTGTTAACATAACCTTCTCCAAAAGTTGAATCTGTTCATCTGGACGTAGCGTTTTGTGGGAGAAACGTTTCGTCACTCATCCAAGTGACTTCTTCAGTCTCAGCTGACTGCAGGTTTCCCAAAACCTTATAAACAGTACATTTGCATAATGACTGAAACGTTTCTCCCACAAAACGCTACATCCAGATGAACAGATTCAACTTTTGGAGATTTACTTTCCTGGATGATTGAGAATGCATCAAGACGTTTTAACATAACCTTCTTCTTCATTACATTTCACTTATTATGAACAGTGCTGTCATCTAATATAGTTACAATTATTTATGGGATCTATAAAAATGTAAACACATTTTCTTATTGTCAGAGACTCGATAACCATGATTGAAAGTAAAACGAGGAAATGACATAGTCTGAGGCTATCTTCCTAGCATTGCACAGGTTTCATGCTTTTGTTGAAAGGGGCTTATGAATGAGAGCAGAGAGGGGACAAGCACACCGGTGGCCTTTGGTTGAGATTTCAAGAAAGTTCCATCCTTGGCTTTAAACTGTCATCTAATTAAAAACATTGTGGCTAATATCACATTACGGTCAATTTGCAAGCACTTTGTGGTCTCTGGCTAACATTGCGCCTTGTGAAACCAGTTTTATGACCTCTGTCAGTTTTCTCTTTGAGACATTTTCATGAGAACAGTATGGAGCTTTCCATCGCTTACCATTCTTGATCCTTCTTTCCTCTATGGTCTCCATTCCTGCAAAGTGGCATTGGATGTGATCTGATTTGTTAAACACCATCTCTCTCTCTCTCTCTCTCTCTTTCTCTCTCTCTCTCACACACATGTAAACACATACACAACAAAAGAGAGGGAGAGATTCATAAACTCACAGTTTTTAAGTGTGCTGCAGAGGGATTCAAACAAGAGAATTACAAAGCAGCTAAGCTGACACTGAAGGATGAGAAAGCAATGAAGCTTCTGAGACACATTTTCACTGTCTTGCTTCTTTAGTACTGACACACAAACACATTGCCATATGTGTGGATGAATGGATGTTTAATTCTGGTGTATGGCTCTTGCCTGCTTGTGCCCGTAAGCATTTGCACAGAGGTGATCTCAAACAGAAAATTGTGTAAATTTAATCTGATATGAAAGGCAACCATAAAACAATTAACATGAATGAATGGATAGATGTAAACCATAGAGTTAATATCAATATATAGCTGTAAGACGTCACTCATGACTCAAATCCCATTTCTTATGTCTCTAACTAAACATTGGTTCCATTTTAACTTTTTGAAATTAGATGACACGGAGCAAATCTGACTGTGAAACTAGGGGAAACTGCAAGCTCTTATTTGTTTATATTAATGGGCACAAGAATTTACAGGTTAAAATTTTTGTTATATTGTTATTTGTAGTAGTAATTAATACCATAAACCTTTGATGAAAGTGGTTACTCAAGTTAAAGATGAAGGAAGCTGAGGGTTATTTTCCCATAGACTTCAACACAACCAGAAGTGTCTTTACAATCACCATAAGAGTAACCTACATTCAAAAGACTATTCAAGAGAATATAGCTTTAATTTATGCATTTTCTTAAGTTTTTATTTTTAGTTTATTTCTTTAATTTTTGGTCCATGGGGGGTGTTTTTTGTTTTTTTTTTTGTAAGAAGAGTTTTCACAAAGAATATAAGTCCAAAATACCATTGCCACAGATAAGAATCTCTCTCTCTCTCTCTCTCTCTCTCTCTCTGTGTGTGTGTGTGTGTGTGTGTGTGTGTGTGTGTGTGTGTGTGTGTGTGTGTGTGTGTGTGTGTGTGTGTGTGTGTGTGTGTGTGTGTGTGTGTGTGTGTGTGTGAGAGAGAGAGAGAGAATATGCAAATTAGTTTAAGAGACAAATAAAAAGAAAGTGGCAAACACATAGACTTGAAGGTGAAACTGTAGGTGTGAAACTCAGCAGGCATTTGGTGTATTGAAATTGAGCTAGGTGTTAGGAAACTCTAAAATGAATATTTGTCTGCAGCTGCATCAAAAACCACTGAAACATGTATCTCAAAAGAGAGAGAAGGGCATTATAGTTTGAAACCACTCAGCAAGTAGTTTGGTTCATAATAAATCCTATCAGGTATACAACAGTATCAGTGAACAATATATCAGTTTTCACGTTATGATAACTACAAAAATGATAAAATCTTATTACAGTTTATATTATATAATTAATTACATAAATCTGATATTTACAGATTTTAAAAATGACCACTAACAATCATGACTTAATCACAACATAATTATTCTAACTTTCACTGACTTACAATAAAGTAAGTGCTAATTTTTCAGGTGAAGGTCTTTTTCTCAGTGTTCATGAAAATATCATTAAAGAGTTAAGTCATTCTTTTAAATGCTATAAATGAGGAATTTAACTGATGAATGAAATATGCGAAACCATAGTTTGCTATCACAGACCAATATGACTTATATATGTTCTTTATTGACAAAATTTTAAAAACTTTTGGCTGAAAGTTTCTATTTCTAATTTTTTTCATGCCATTTATAAATATCACTTTAGCCCTAATTCTATCAAGTAAATCTAACTCCCCAATGTCTGATGACCTGGATAAAGGTGTGACAATGGTTCTTTGTTAATCATGGATTGGTAGTGGCCAGCCATTATCTAGACCATTGAAACTTGGTGTAAAAGAAGGCGGAGTTGGGTGGAAGAGGCTGCACCCAGCAGTTAAGAGTACCCTATAAGTATATCACCACATCCACTGCAAAAGGGAAACCACATGGGAGATGCTACAAACCATGGTCAACTTCATGGGTAAGTAAGCATGTTCTTTACATGTCTGTTATTGATCAATTGGTTTTGTGTTCTATGGTTGTTATTACCACATTGTCTTATTTATTCTGTTTATAATTATCCTTTGATGGAAGTAATCCAAAGAATACTTATCATAAGAGCAGTAACTCTGTTTTTTGTTTTGTTTTTTTTTTAATGAAGGAAGCACTTCTGTTAGGGTACTTGATCATGTTAGGAGTATATTTATAGTTCTATCAGGGTCACATGATGATATAAATTTATGAATTGGTCACCAAGATCACAGCAACATGAGCACTTACGTGAATTCTGAAAGCATCAAGTGCTAATTGTTGTTGTAATGTTGTTGTCCACAACAAACCATGACTAACAGAAGTAGGTTGATTTCTGAAGGAGTAAGTGTGTATGTAAATGATTTGCTAATCTATATTCCTAACCCATATTGTTGAATTGTGACTCAAGAAACAATTAAGCTTTATGTTAAAAAAAAAAGGTAGGATTTTCTACATGAAAATCACAGAACACAGTTGTCCTTTCCTAAATTAGTCATCAACATCACAAGAACATAAGTACTTATTTTAATTCTGAATACAGTAAGTGCTCATTGTTGTTGTGTTGTTGATGTCTTTTACAGTCAAAAATTACTGCAAATGACCTTTTGATCATGAATTGTGGCTCATTTTGACCGTCAGATATCTTTGCTCTTTGCCGAGGTTGCGGGACTTGATATGAAGATGCATGTTAACTTCAGTTAAGCCCCCTTTAGGTTTTCAGGACATATCACATTAAGATCACCTCGAACGGAGACACTGATGGTTCTTCTTTTCCTAAGTGCTTCCTTTCGAAGTAATCTTGATTGTATTACATCATGATCACACAGCTACATTGTCTCAGGACTTGTTCACCATCATTAAAAACAACTGCCACCAACTGGAATTAAACTGCAGTAAGTGCTAATTGTTGTAGTCCTGATGTCATCTGCAAAGAGTGTTTTGAAGGCATCTTCTGTCTCAGTGGGTGCATGGCTTTTTACATTTTTCATCAGGATCAAATGAATTTATCATTTCAGGAACTAGTCACCAACATCACGACAACATAGGCACTTATTTCAATTCTGAATACAGTAAGTGCTCGTTGTTGTGTTGTTGATGTCTTTTACAGTCAAAAATTACTGTAAATGACCTTTTGATCATGAATTGTGGCACATTTTGACTGTCAAATATCTTTGCTGTGAATCTTTCCTCTTTGTCGAGGTTGCGGGACTTGATTTGAAGATGCATGTTAACTTCAGTTAAGCTCCCTTTAGGTTTTCAGGACATATCACATTAAGATCACCTCGAACGGAGACACTGATGGTTCTTCTTTTCCTAAGTGCTTCCTTTCGAAGTAATCTTGATTGTATTACATCAGGATCACACAGCTACATTGTCTCAGGACTTGTTCACCATCATTAAAAACTGCCACCAACTGGAATTAAACTGCAGTAAGTGCTAATTGTTGTAGTCCTGATGTCATCTGCAAAGAGTGTTTTGAAGGCATCTTCTGTCTCAGTGGGTGCATGGCTTTTTACATTTTTCATCAGGATCAAATGAATTTATCATTTCAGGAATTAGTCACCAACATCACGACAACATAAGTACTTATTTCAATTCTGAATACAGTAAGTGCTCATTCTTGTTGTGTTGTTGATGTCTTTTACAGTCAAAAATTACTGCAAATGACCTTTTGATCATGAATTGTGGCTCATTTTGACCATCAGATATCTTTGCTGCGAATCTTTCCTCTTTGCTGAGGTTGCAGGACTTGATATGAAGATGCATGTTAACTTCAGTTAAGCCCCCTTTAGGTTTTCAGGACATATCACATTAAGATCACCTCGAACGGAGACACTGATGGTTCTTCTTTTCCTAAGTGCTTCCTTTCGAAGTAATCTTGATTGTATTACATCAGGATCACACAGTCACATTATTTCAGTACTATTTCACCATCATTAAAAACAGCTGCCACCAACTGGAATTAAACTGCAGTAAGTGCTACTTGTTGTACATTTTTCATCAGGATCAAATGAATTCATAGTTTTAGGAATTAGTCATCATCATCACTACAACATAGGCACATATTTCAATTCTGAATACAGTAAGTGCTCATTGTTGTTGTATTGTTGATGTCTTCTACAGCCAAAAAAATCTAAAATAATATCGGATGATGACTTCTGTGATATTTTGACAATCAGAATCTTTCCTAATTCTCTAGGCTTAAAAATTTTAAATGAAGAAATGTCGTTACTTCAGTTAAGCTCCCTTTAGTTTTTCAGGATGTATCACACAAAGGTCACCGCGAACGGAGACACTGATAGTTCTTCTTTTCCTAAGTGCTTCCTTTCGAAGTAATCTTGATTGTATTACATCATGATCACACAGCTACATTGTCTCAGGACTTGTTCACCATCATTAAAAAAAACTGCCACCAACTGGAATTAAACTGCAGTAAGTGCTGATTGTTGTAGTCCTGATGTCATCTGCAAAGAGTGTTTTGAAGGCATCTTCTGTCTCAGTGGGCACATGGCTTTTTACGTTTTTCATCAGGATCAATTGAATTTATCATTTCAGGAATTAGTCACCAACATCACGACAACATAGGCACTTATTTCAATTCTGAATACAGTAAGTGCTCATTGTTGTTGTGTTGTTGATGTCTTTTACAGTCAAAAATTACTGCAAATGACCTTTTGATCATGAATTGTGGCTCATTTTGACCGTTAGATATCTTTGCTGCGAATCTTTCCTCTTTGCCGAGGTTGCGGGACTTGATATGAAGATGCATGTTAACTTCAGTTAAGCCCCCTTTAGGTTTTCAGGACATATCACATTAAGATCACCTCGAACGGAGACACTGATGGTTCTTCTTTTCCTAAGTGCTTCCTTTCGAAGTAATCTTGATTGTATTACATCATGATCACACAGCTACATTATCTCAGGACTTGTTCACCATCATTGAAAAAAAACTGCCACCAACTGGAATTAAACTGCAGTAAGTGCTAATTGTTGTAGTCCTGATGTCATCTGCAAAGAGTGTTTTGAAGGCATCTTCTGTCTCAGTGGGTACATGGCTTTTTACATTTTTCATCAGGATCAAATTAATTTATCATTTCAGGAATTAGTCACCAACATCACAACAACATAGGCACTTATTTCAATTCTGAATACAGTAAGTGCTCATTGTTGTTGTGTTGTTGTCTTCTACAGCCAAAAACGCCTAAATTTAATCTTGGATGATGATTTCTGTGATATTTTGACAATCAGAATCTTTCCTAATTCTCTAGGCTTCAAAATTTTAAATGAAGAATTATCGTTACTTCAGTTAAGCTCCCTTTAGTTTTTCAGGATGTATCACACAAAGATCACCTCGAACGGAGACACTGATGGTTCTTCTTTTCCTAAGTGCTTCCTTTCGAAGTAATCTTGATTGTATTACATCATGATCACACAGCTACATTGTCTCAGGACTTGTTCACCATCATTAAAAACTGCCACCAACTGGAATTAAACTGCAGTAAGTGCTAATTGTTGTAGTCCTGATGTCATCTGCAAAGAGTGTTTTGAAGGCATCTTCTGTCTCAGTGGGTACATGGCTTTTTACGTTTTTCATCAGGATCAAATGAATTTATCATTTCAGGAATTAGTCACCAACATCACGACAACATAGGCACTTATTTCAATTCTGAATACAGTAAGTGCTCATTGTTGTTGTGTTGTTGATGTCTTTTACATTCAAAAATTACTGTAAATGACCTTTTGATCATGAATTGTGGCTCATTTTGACCGTCAGATATCTTTGCTGCGAATCTTTCCCCTTTGCCGAGGTTGCAGGACTTGATTTGAAGATGCATGTTAACTTCAGTTAAGCTCCCTTTAGGTTTTCAGGACATATCACATTAAGATCACCTCGAACGGAGACACTGATGGTTCTTCTTTTCCTAAGTGCTTCCTTTCGAAGTAATCTTGATTGTATTACATCAGGATCACACAGCTACATTGTCTCAATACTTGTTCACCATCATTAAAAACAACTGCCACCAACTGGAATTAAACTGCAGTAAGTGCTACTTGTTGTACATTTTTCATCAGGATCAAATGAATTCATAGTTTTAGGAATTACTCATCATCATCACGACAACATAGGCACATATTTGAATTCTGAATACAGTAAGTGCTCGTTGTTGTTGTATTGTTGATGTCTTCTACAGCCAAAAAAAATCTAAAATAATATCGGATGATGACTTCTGTGATATTTTGACAATCAGAATCTTTCCTAATTCTCTAGGCTTAAAAATTTTAAATGAAAAATATCGTTACTTCAGTTAAGCTCCCTTTAGTTTTTCAGGATGTATCACACAAAGATCACCTCGAACGGAGACACTGATGGTTCTTCTTTTCCTAAGTGCTTCCTTTCGAAGTAATCTTGATTGTATTACATCATGATCACACAGCTACATTGTCTCAGGACTTCTTCACCATCATTGAAAAAAAACTGCCACCAACTGGAATTAAACTGCAGTAAGTGCTAATTGTTGTAGTCCTGATGTCATCTGCAAAGAGTGTTTTGAAGGCATCTTCTGTCTCAGTGGGTACATGGCTTTTTATGTTTTTCATCAGGATCAAATGAATTTATCATTTCAGGAATTAGTCACCAACATCACGACAACATAGGCACTTATTTCAATTCTGAATACAGTAAATGCTCATTGTTGTTGTGTTGTTGATGTCTTTTACAGTCAAAAATTACTGCAAATGACCTTTTGATCATGAATTGTGGCTCATTTTGACCGTCAGATATCTTTGCTGCGAATCTTTCCTCTTTGCCGAGGTTGCGGGACTTGATTTGAAGATGCATGTTAACTTCAGCTAAGCTCCCTTTAGGTTTTCAGGACATATCACATTAAGATCACCTCGAACGGAGACACTGATGGTTCTTCTTTTCCTAAGTGCTTCCTTTCGAAGTAATCTTGATTGTATTACATCAGGATCACACAGCCACATTATTTCAGTACTATTTCACCATCATTAAAAACAACTGCCACCAACTGGAATTAAACTGCAGTAAGTGCTACTTGTTGTACATTTTTCATCAGGATCAAATGAATTCATAGTTTTAGGAATTACTCATCATCATCACGACAACATAGGCACATATTTGAATTCTGAATACAGTAAGTGCTCGTTGTTGTTGTATTGTTGTTGTCTTCTACAGCCAAAAAAAACTAAAATAATATCGGATGATGACTTCTGTGATATTTTGACAATCAGAATCTTTCCTAATTCTCTAGGCTTAAAAATTTTAAATGAAAAAATATCGTTACTTCAGTTAAGCTCCCTTTAGTTTTTCAGGATGTATCACACAAAGATCACCTCGAACGGAGACACTGATGGTTCTTCTTTTCCTAAGTGCTTCCTTTCGAAGTAATCTTGATTGTATTACATCATGATCACACAGCTACATTGTCTCAGGACTTCTTCACCAACATTGAAAAAAAACTGCCACCAACTGGAATTAAACTGCAGTAAGTGCTAATTGTTGTAGTCCTGATGTCATCTGCAAAGAGTGTTTTGAAGGCATCTTCTGTCTCAGTGGGTGCATGGCTTTTTATGTTTTTCATCAGGATCAAATGAATTTATCATTTCAGGAATTAGTCACCAACATCACGACAACATAGGCACTTGTTTGAATTCTGAATACAGTAAGTGCTCATTGTTGTTGTGTTGTTGATGACTTCTACAGTCAAAAATAAATGTAAAATTACCTTTGTATTATGAATTGTAGATGACTTTGTCCAACAGAAATCATTGTTGCAAATCTTTCCCCTTTGCCAAGGGTTGCAGGACTTGATAAAAAGGTGCATGTTAACTTCAGTTAAGCTCCCTTTACGTTTAATAGGACGTATCACATTAAGATCAC
Organism: Oreochromis aureus; assembly: GCF_013358895.1. NCBI lineage: Eukaryota > Metazoa > Chordata > Actinopteri > Cichliformes > Cichlidae > Oreochromis > Oreochromis aureus. The sequence continues at coordinate 4,923,816 of NC_052954.1, read as the reverse complement.
CTCGAACGGACACACTGGTGGTTTTTGTTTTCCTAAGTGCTTCCTTTCGAAGTAATCTTGATTGTATTACATAAGGATCACATAGCTACATTATTTCAGTACTGTTTCACCATCATTAAAAACAACTGCCACCAACTGGAATTAAACTGCAGTAAGTGCTAATTGTAGTCCTGATGTCATCTGCAAAGAGTGTTTTGAAGGCAACTTCTGTCTCAGTGGGTGCATGGCTTTTTACGTTTTTCATCAAGATCAAAGCAATTCATCATTTCTGGAATTAGTCACCAACATCACGACAACATAAGTACTTATTTCAATTCTGAATACAGTAAGTGCTCATTGTTGTTGTGTTGTTGATGTCGTCTACAGCCAAAAATTGCTGTAAATGACCTTTTGATCATGAATTGTGGCTCATTTTGACTGTCAGATATCTTTGCTGTGAATCTTTCCTCTTTGCCGAGGTTGCGGGACTTGATTTGAAGATGCATGTTAAGTTCAGTTTAGCTGACTTTAGTTTTTCAGGACATATCACACAAGTATCACCTCGAACGGAGACACTGATGGTTCTTGTGTTTCTAAGTGCTTCCTTTTGAAGTAATTTTGACTATATTACATCATGATCACACAGCTACATTATTTCAGGTCTTGTTCACCATCATTAAAAACAATTGCAGTAAGTGCTACGGTAAGGTATTGTAAGTTTTCCTGCTGTATAGGTAAACAACAAATTGTTTGCATCTTCTGTGTTAGTGGGTGCGTTTGTTCTTATGTTTTTCATCAGAGTCACATAAATTCATCATTTCAGCAATTAGTCACCATCATTACCAGCAGCACGGCAATATAGGTAGTTATTTGAATTCCGAATGCAGTAAGTGCTCATTGTTGTTCTGTTGTTGATGTTTTCTATACCTAATAATAATTGTAAAATCAATGTTGGATTATGACTTATATGGTATTTTGACGTTCCGAAATCTTTATTTCTTGTAAAAATAAAACTTCAAACTTACTTTTTTGCTGAAGCATATAGTTGGGGCTGGATCAGGTGACCCTGAGTCCTCCCTTAGTTATGCTGCAATAGGTGTAGACTGTTGGGGGATTCCCATGATGCACTAGTATTTACTTTTCAATCTCCTTTCTCACTCAACGTGTGTTAACAGACTTCTCTGCATTGAATCACAGTTGTTATTAATCTCTGGCTCTCTTCCACAGCAGGGAGTTTTTCTTTCCCACTATCACCAAGATTCTTCCTCATAGGGGGTCATATGATTGTTGGGTTTTTCTCGGAATGTTTTATTGCAAGGTCTACCTTACAATATAAAGCGCCTTGAGACGACTGTTGTTGTGATTTGGTGCTATATAAATAAAAGTGAATTGAACTGAGCTGAACTGAATTGAATTGAATTGAATTGAATTGAAGTGAAGTGAAGTGAAGTGAAGTGAAGTGAAGTGAACTGAACTGAACTGAACTGAACTGAACTGGATTGGATTGGATTGGATTGAACTGAACTGAATTGAATTGAATTGAATTGAATTGAATTGAATTGAATTGAATTGTCAAGATTTCATGGAATGAAAATGGAATGGTTCTTTTTTTCCCAAGTGCTTCCTTTCGAAGTAATCTTGGATTGGGTTTACATCAGGATAAAACAATTACATATTTTAAGTAATTATTAACCATCATAAGAAAAAGACTATTACCAACTGGAATTTTAGGTACAGTAAGTGTCAGCAACTCTTGATCTCAGCAACAAAGAATTACATTCAAGACATCAGCTGTTTGACTAATACCCTTGTTATATATGTATTCAATAAGCATCAGGTTAGGTGGTCATTTCATGAATTGGTCATGAACATTACGGAGACTTAAGGACTTACTTAGATTCTGAGTACATGAAGTGCTCATTATTGTTGTACTCATAAAGTCCAATATAGTAATCTTGGATTCTACCTATATATAAGAAACTCAACAAAAATTGAAGCTACATGTTATGTGCTTCATATCAGTCATGGTGGTTTTCCTAAGTGCAACTACTAAAAGTGACCATTACAACAATTAGACACTTTGAAGCAAACTTGAGCTCATATGTTTCACTTAAACAACATCTCAAATAGAGACACCTCAAATGGAAACATTTGTGATTTTCCTTTTTCCTTAGTGCTCCCTTTTGGGAAATTCTTTATTTTGAATGGTTATTGGAATCGTTTATTCATGTCTTTATAAGATGCCTCTGATTGAACCTGCACAAAAAATCCAACAGCTACTGGAGACAAAAGATGACAACAAAATACAATGGGGCGCTACGGCAGTCATTAGCCAACCATTAGTTTCATGACTGAATTTCGTTGATTTAAATGTGCGTGGACTGCAAGAGGAGTATTGAGTTCATATAAAAAGAGACTCATGTCCAGGTATCCCTCATGGATTTGAAAACACAGAAAACACAGGATATACCAAAAGAATTTCAGGAACCACTGGTAAGGAAGAGCGTCCATTACAAGTCTGTATTATTGGTCCAACTCATGCAAGAACTTGTCTCTTGAATTCAGTAAGTGCATCTGCTTGGACCAGTTGTACACAACATATGCTACAAATTCTACCTGACCGTCCATGTTAGGTCCATCAAACTGAGATCAATGTTTCATATCAAGATCACTTTGAATGGAGACACTGATGGTGGTTGTATTCCTAAGTGCACCCACTCAAAGTGACCTTGACTATGAGTTTACAGCAATTAGACACTTTGAAGCAAACTTTACTTTACATATTTCACTTAAAGAACATCTCCAATAGAGACACCTCAAATGGAAACATTTGTGGTTTTCCTTTTTCTTTACTGCTCCCTTTTGAGCAATTCTTTATTTTGAATAGTTTAGGGTATCGACCAGGTATCCCTCATGGATTTGGAAACACAGACAACACAGGATGTACCAATAGAACTTCAGGAACCACTGGTAAGGAAGAGCGTCCAGTACAAGTCTGTATTATTGGTCCAACTCATGCAAGAACTTGTCTCTTGAATTCAGTATGTGCTAACGACTGTCGTTAGCCAACCATTTGTTTCATGATGTAATCTCGTTGATTTAAATATGGGTGGGACTACAAGAGGAGTATTGAGTTCATATAAAAAGAGACTCATGACCAGGTATCCCTCATGGATTTGGAAACACAGACAACACAGGATATACCAAAAGAACTTCAGGAACCACTGGTAAGACAGAGCGTCCATTACAAGTCTGTATTATTGGTCCAACTCATGCAAGAACTTGTCTCTTGAATTCAGTAAGTGCATCTCCTTGGACCAGTTGTACACAACAACTGCTACAAATTCTACCTGACCGTCCATGTTAGGTCCATCAAATTGAGTTCTATGTTTCATAACCGCACTGGTAAGGAAGAGTGTTCGTTACATATCTGTATTATTGTCATAGTCCGTGGTCCTGGGTCTGTGGAATGCGTGCTGCTTGGGTAGCCACACCCCCGGACTGGGCCATCACCGACACACCTGCTCTCCATCGCGGTGATTACCTGCAGAGCTTCTTTACCCGGCGCTCACGGATGCTCCACGCCAGTCCGTAATCACCTCACAGTGGTAACTAGACTTCCGCGAAAGCGTTACATCAACATCTAGTTGGAGCTGTATTTAACCCGCCTGCCTGTGTCTAGGTTTCAATCCGGCGTTCGGCGTCTGCCACCTGCCTGTCCTCCTGCTCAACTGGCTCACTCAGTGCATCATCTGGCCCTTTCACCATCTCCACGGACTCCCTGCTCACGGGCTGCCGCACCTCCCTTCCGAGCTCCCACGGTCTCGCTCTATCGTAAGCCCACTACTCTAACGCAGTCTTAATGTGTTTTCCGCTTCCCGGCTTCCTAGTAATCCTCTCCCCTTTCTGTTGCAGCCTCCCGCGGTCCCGATTCCGGCTTCCTTGTGTCATTGTTTCCCCGGGTTATTAGTTCCTCGTTTTGCTCTCTAGTTTCCCCGGGTCGCCTTTCGTTAGTATAATAAAGTGTCTTTCTGCTACCGCTGGGTCTGCGCCTGGATCCTTTTTGTGCACGCGCGCTGTGGCGCCTGACAATTATTGGTCCAACTCATGCAAGAACTTGTCTCTTGAATTCAGTATGTGCTAACGACTGTCGTTAGCCAACCATTTGTTTCATGATGTAATCTCGTTGATTTAAATATGGGTGGGACTACAAGAGGAGTATTGAGTTCATATAAAAAGAGATTCATGACCGGGTATCCCTCATGGATTTGGAAACACAGACAACACAGGATGTACCAATAGAACTTCAGGAACCACTGGTAAGGAGGAGCGTCCATTACAAGTCTGTATTATAGGTCCACCTCATGCAAGAACTTGTCTCTTGAATTCAGTAAGTGCATCTGCTTGGACCAGTTGTACACAACAACTGCTACAAATTCTACCTGACTGTCCATGTTAGGTCCATCAAACTGAGTTCTATGTTTCATATAAAGATCACTTTGAATGGAGACACTGATGGTGGTTGTATTCCTAAGTGCACCCACTCAAAGTGACCTTGCCTATGAGTTTACAGCCATTAGATACTTTGAAGCAAAGTTTAGATTATACATTTCATTTAAAGAACATCTCCAATAGAGACACCTCAAATGGAAACATTTGTGGTTTTCCTTTTTCTTTACTGCTCCCTTTTGGGCAATTCTTTATTTTGAATGGTTTAGGGAATCGTTTATTTATGTGTGATTGAAATTGCACAAACATTCAACAACTATTGGAGACAAAAGATGACAACAAAATACAATGGGGAGCTACGACAGTCGTTAGCCAACCATTCGTTTCATGATGTAATCTCGTCGATTTAAATATGGGTGGGACTACAAGAGGAGTATTGAGTTCATATAAAAACAGACTCATGTCCAGGTATCCCTCATGGATTTGGAAACACAGACAACACAGGATATACCAAAAGAACTTCAGGAACCACTGGTAAGGAAGAGCGTCCATTACAAGTCTGTATTATTGGTCCAACTCATGCAAGAACTTGTCTCTTGAATTCAGTAAGTGCATCTCCTTGGACCAGTTGTACACAACAACTGCTACAAATTCTACCTGACGGTCCATGTTAGGTCCATCAAACTGAGATCAATGTTTCATATCAAGATCACTTTGAATGGAGACACTGATGGTGGTTGTTTTCTAAGTGCACCCACTCAAAGTGACCTTGCCTATGAGTTCACAGCAATTAGACACTTTGAAGCAAACTTTACTTTACATATTTCACTTAAAGAACATCTAAAATAGAAACACTAAACAAATCCTAAAAATTCTACCTGACCCTCCATGTTAGGTCCATCAAATTGAGTTCTATGTTTCACATCAAGATCACTTTGAATGGAGACACTGATGGTGGTTGAATTCCTAAGTGCACCTACTCAAAGTGACCTTGTCTATGTGTTTACAGCCATTAGACACTTTGAAGCAAACTTTAGATTATACATTTCACTTAAAGAAGATCTCCAATAGAGACACCTCAAATGGAAACATTTGTGGTTTTCCTTTTTCTTTACTGCTCCCTTTTGGGCAATTCTTTATTTTGAACAGTTTAGGGAATCGTTTATTTATGTGTGAATAAGATGCCTCTGATTGAAACTGCACAAACCTTCAACAACTATTGGAGACAAAAAATGACAACAAAATACAATGGGGAGCTACGACAGTCGTTAGCCAACCATTCGTTTCATGATGGAATCTCGTTGGTTTAAATGTGGGTGGGACTGCAAGAGGATTATTGAGTTTATATAAAAGAGACTCATGACCAGGTATCCTCAAGGATTTGGAAACACAGAAAATACAGTATATTTCAAAAGAACTTCCAGATTAACTGGTAAGGAAGAGCGTCTGTATTATTGGTCCACCTCATGGAAGAACTTGTCTCTTGAATTCAGTAAGTCCATCTGCTTGGACCAGTTGTACACAACAACTGCTACAAATTCTACCTGACCGTCCATGTTAGGTCCATCAAACTGAGATCAATGTTTCATATCAAGATCACTTTAATGGAGACACTGATGGTGGTTGAATTCCTAAGTGCACCCACTCAAAGTGACCTTGGCTACGAGTTTACAGCCATTAGACACTTTGAAGCAAACTTTACTTTACATATTTCACTTAAAGAACATCTAAAATAGAAACACTCAACAAATCCTAAAAATTCTACCTGACCCTCCATGTTAGGTCCATCAAATTGAGTTCTATGTTTCACATCAAGATCACTTTGAATGGAGACACTGATGGTGGTTGAATTCCTAAGTCCACCTACTCAAAGTGACCTTGCCTATGTGTTTACAGCAAATATACACTTTGAAGGAAACTTTAGATTATACATTTCACTTTAAGAACATCTCCAATAGAGACACCTGAAATGGAAACATTTGTGGTTTTCCTTTTTCTTTACTGCTCCCTTTTGGGCAATTCTTTATTTTGAATGGTTTAGGGAATCGTTTATTTATGTGTGAATAAGATGCCTCTGATTGAAACTGCACAAACCTTCAACAACTATTGGAGACAAAAGATGACAACAAAATACAATGGGGAGCTACGACAGTCGTTAGCCAACTATTCGTTTCATGATGTAATCTCGTCGATTTAAATGTGGGTGGGACTACAAGAGGAGTATTGAGTTCATATAAAAAGAGACTCATGACCAGGTATCCCTCATGGATTTGGAAACACAGACAACACAGGATATACCAAAAGAACTTCAGGAACCACTGGTAAGGAAGAGCGTCCATTACAAGTCTGTATTATTGGTCCAACTCATGCAAGAACTTGTCACATGAATTCAGTAAGTGCATCTGCTTGGACCAGTTGTACACAACAACTGCTACAAATTCTACCTGACGGTCCATCTTAGGTCCATCAAATTGAGTTTAATGTTTCATATCAAGATCACTTTGAATGGAGACACTGATGGTGGTTGTGTTCCTAAGTGCACCCACTCAAAGTGACCTTGCCTATGAGTTTACAGCAATTAGACACTTTGAAGCAAACTTTACTTTACATATTTCACTTAAAGAACATCTAAAATAGAAACACTCAACAAATAGTAAAAATTCTACCTGACCCTCCATGTTAGGTCCATCAAATTGAGTTCTATGTTTCATATTAAGATCACTTTGAATTGAGACACTGATGGTGGTTGAATTCCTAAGTGCACCCACTCAAAGTGACCTTGCCTATGAGTTTACAGCAATTAGACACTTTGAAGCAAAGTTTAGATTATACATTTCACTTAAAGAACATCTAAAATAGAGACACCTCAAATGGAAACATTTGTGGTTTTCCTTTTTCTTTACTGCTCCCTTTTGATCAATTCTTTATTTTGAATAGTTTAGGGTATCGACCAGGTATCCCTCATGGATTTGGAAACACAGACAACACAGGAAGTACCAATAGAACTTCAGGAACCACTGGTAAGGAAGAGCGTCCATTACAAGTCTGTATTATTGGTCCAACTCATGCAAGAACTTGTCTCTTGAATTCAGTAAGTGCATCTCCTTGGACCAGTTGTACACAACAACTGCTACAAATTCTACCTGACCGTCCATGTTAGGTCCATCAAACTCAGGTCAATGTTTCATATCAAGATCACTTTGAATGGAGTCACTGATGGTGGTTGTATTCCTAAGTGCACCTACTCAAAGTGACCTTGCCTATGAGTTTACAGCCATTAGACACTTTGAAGCAAACTTTAGATTATACATTTCACTTAAAGAACATCTCCAATAGAGACACCTCAAATGGAAACATTTGTGGTTTTCCTTTTTCTTTACTGCTCCCTTTTGGGCAATTCTTTATTTTGAATAGTTTAGGGAATCGTTTATTTATGTGTGAATAAGATGCCTCTGATTGAAACTGCACAAACCTTCAACAACTATTGGAGACAAAAAATGACAACAAAATACAATGGGGAGCTACGACAGTCGTTAGCCAACCATTCGTTTCATGATGTAATCTCGTCGATTTAAATATGGGTGGGACTACAAGAGGAGTATTGAGTTCATATAAAAAGAGACTCATGACCAGGTATCCCTCATGGATTTGCAAACACAGACAACACAGGATATACCAAAAGAACTTCAGGAACCACTGGTAAGGAAGAGCGTCCATTACAAGTCTGTATTATTGGTCCAACTCATGCAAGAACTTGTCTCTTGAATTTAGTAAGTGCATCTGCTTGGACCCGTTGTACACAACAACTGCTACAAATTCTAACAAACCCCACTGTTAGGTCTATCAAATTGAAATCTATGTTTCATAACCTCACTGGTAAGGAAGAGCGTTTGTTACATGTCTGTGTTATTGGTCCAACTCATGCAAGAACTTGTCTCTTGAATTCAGTAAGTGCATCTGCTAGGACCAGTTGTACACAACAACTGCTACAAATTCTACCTGACGGTCCATGTTAGGTCCATCAAACTCAGATCAATGTTTCATATCAAGATCACTTTGAATTGAGACACTGATGGTGGTTGTATTCCTAAGTGCACCCACTCAAAGTGACCTTGCCTATGAGTTTACAACAATTAGACACTTTGAAGCAAACTTTAGATTATACATTTCATCTGCTTGGACCAGTTGTCCACAACAACTCCTACAAATTCTACCAAACCCCAATGTTAGGTCTATCAAATTGAGTTCTATGTTTCATAACTTCACTGCTAAGGAAGAGCGTTCGTTACATGTCTGTATTATTGGTCCAACTCATGCAAGAACTTGTCTCTTGAATTTAGTATGTACTAACGACGGTCGTTAGCCAATCATTTGTTTCATGACGTAATCTCATTGATTTAAATATGGGTGGGACTACAAGAGGAGTATTGAGTTCATATAAAAAGAGACTCATGACCAGGTATCCCTCATGGATTTTGGTAACAAAGACAACACAGGATGTACCAATAGAACTTCAGGAACCACTGGTAAGGAAGAGCGTCCATTACAAGTCTGTATAATTGGTCCAAATCATGCAAGAACTTGTCTCTTGAATTCAGTAAGTCCATCTGCTTGGACCAGTTGTACACAACAACTGCTACAAATTCTACCTGACCGTCCATGTTAGGTCCATCAAACTGAGATCAATGTTTCATATCAAGATCACTTTGAATGGAGACACTGATGGTGGTTGTATTCCTAAGTGCACCCACTCAAAGTGACCTTGCCATTAGACACTTTGAAGCAAACTTTAGATTATACATTTCACTTAAAGAACATCTCCAATAGAGACACCTCAAATGGAAACATTTGTGGTTTTCCTTTTTCTTTACTGCTCCCTTTTGGGCAATTCTTTATTTTGAATGGTTTAGGGAATCGTTTATTTATGTGTGAATAAGATGCCTCTGATTGAAACTGCACAAACCTTCAACAACTATTGGAGACAAAAGATGACAACAAAATACAATGGGGAGCTACGACAGTCGTTAGCCAACCATTCGTTTCATGATGTAATCTCGTCGATATAAAATTTGGGTGGGACTACAACAGGATTATTGAGTTTATATAAAAAGAGACTCATGACCAGGTATCCCTCAAGGATTTGGAAACACAGGTGGTTGAGTGGGTGAATTCCTAAGTGCACCCACTCAAAGTGACCTTGCCTATGTGTTTACAGCAATTATACACTTTGAAGCAAACTTTACTTTACATATTTCACTTAAAGAACATCTCCAATAGAGACACCTGAAATGGAAACATTTGTGGTTTTCCTTTTTCTTTACTGCTCCCTTTTGGGCAATTCTTTATTTTGAATGGTTTAGGGAATCGTTTATTTATGTGTGAATAAGATGCCTCTGATTGAAACTGCACAAACCTTCAACAACTATTGGAGACAAAAGATGACAACAAAATACAATGGGGAGCTACGACAGTCGTTAGCCAACTATTCGTTTCATGATGTAATCTCGTCGATTTAAATGTGGGTGGGACTACAAGAGTAGTATTGAGTTCATATAAAAAGAGACTCATGACCAGGTATCCCTCATGGATTTGGAAACACAGACAACACAGGATATACCAAAAGAACTTCAGGAACCACTGGTAAGGAAGAGCGTCCATTACAAGTCTGTATTATTGGTCCACCTCATGCAAGAACTTGTCACATGAATTCAGTAAGTGCATCTGCTTGGACCAGTTGTACACAACAACTGCTACAAATTCTACCTGACGGTCCATCTTAGGTCCATCAAATTGAGTTCAATGTTTCATATCAAGATCACTTTGAATGGAGACACTGATGGTGGTTGTGTTCCTAAGTGCACCCACTCAAAGTGACCTTGCCTATGAGTTTACAGCAATTAGAGACTTTGAAGCAAACTTTAGATTATATATTTCACTTAAATAACATCTAAAATAGAGACACTCAACAAATCCTACAAATTCTACCTGACCCTCCATGTTAGGTCCATCAAATTGAGTTCTATGTTTCATATCAAGATCACTTTGAATGGAGACACTGATGGTGGTTGTATTCCTAAGTGCACCCACTCAAAGTGACCTTGCCTATGAGTTTACAGCCATTAGACACTTTGAAGCAAAGTTTAGATTATACATTTCACTTAAAGAACATCTCCAATAGAGACACCTGAAATGGAAACATTTGTGGTTTTCCTTTTTCTTTACTCCTCCCTTTTGAGCAATTCTTTATTTTTAATAGTTTAGGGAATCGACCAGGTATCCCTCATGGATTTGGAAACACAGACAACACAGGATGTACCAATAAAACTTCAGGAACCACTGGTAAGGAGGAGCATCGATTACAAGTCTGTATTATTGGTCCAACTCATGCAAGAACTTGTCTCTTGAATTCAGTAAGTGCATCTGCTTGGACATGTTGTACACAACAACTGCTACAAATTCTACCTGACTGTCCATGTTAGGTCCATCAAATTGAGTTCTATGTTTCATATAAAGATCACTTTGAATGGAGACACTGATGGTGGTTGAATTCCTAAGTGCACCCACTCAAAGTGACCTTGGCTACGAGTTTACAGCCATTAGACACTTTGAAGCAAACTTTACTTTACATATTTCACTTAAAGAACATCTAAAATAGAAACACTCAACAAATCCTAAAAATTCTACCTGACGGTCCATATTGAGTCCATCAAATTGAGTTCTGTTTCATATCAAGATCACTTTGAATGGAGACACTGATGGTGGTTGAATTCCTAAATCCACCTACTCAAAGTGACCTTGCCTATGTGTTTACAGCCATTAGACACTTTGAAGCAAACTTTAGATTATACATTTCACTTAAAGAACATCTCCAATAGAGACACCTCAAATGGAAACATTTGTGGTTTTCCTTTTTCTTTACTGCTCCCTTTTGGGCAATTCTTTATTTTGAATGGTTTAGGGAATCGTTTATTTATGTGTGAATAAGATGCCTCTGATTGAAATTGCACAAACCTTCAACAACTATTGGAGACAAAAGATGACAACAAAATACAATGGGGAGCTACGACAGTCGTTAGCCAACCATTCGTTTCATGATGTAATCTCGTCGATTTAAATATGGGTGGGACTACAAGAGGAGTATTGAGTTCATATAAAAAGAGACTCATGACCAGGTATCCCTCATGGATTTGCAAACACAGACAACACAGGATATACCAAAAGAACTTCAGGAACCACTGGTAAGGAAGGGCGTCCATTACAAGTCTGTATTATTGGTCCAACTCATGCAAGAACTTGTCTCTTGAATTTAGTAAGTGCATCTGCTTGGACCCGTTGTACACAACAACTGCTACAAATTCTACCAAACCCCACTGTTAGGTCTATCAAATTGAAATCTATGTTTCATAACCTCACTGGTAAGGAAGAGCGTTTGTTACATGTCTGTATTATTGGTCCAACTCATGCAAGACCTTGTCTCTTGAATTCAGTAAGTGCATCTGCTTGGACCAGTTGTACACAACAACTGCTACAAATTCCACCTGACGGTCCATGTTAGGTCCATCAAACTCAGATCAATGTTTCATATCAAGATCACTTTGAATTGAGACACTGATGGTGGTTGTATTCCTAAGTGCACCCACTCAAAGTGACCTTGACTATGAGTTTACAACAATTAGACACTTTGAAGCAAACTTTAGATTATACATTTCATCTGCTTGGACCAGTTGTCCACAACAACTCCTACAAATTCTACCAAACCCCAATGTTAGGTCTATCAAATTGAGTTCTATGTTTCATAACTTCACTGCTAAGGAAGAGCGTTTGTTACATGTCTGTATTATTGGTCCAACTCATGCAAGAACTTGTCTCTTGAATTCAGTATGTACTAACGACGGTCGTTAGCCAATCATTTGTTTCATGATGTAATCTCGTTGATTTAAATATGGGTGGGACTACAAGAGGAGTATTGAGTTCATATAAAAAGAGACTCATGACCAGGTATCCCTCATGGATTTTGGAAACACAGACAACACAGGATGTACCAATAGAACTTCAGGAACCACTGGTAAGGAAGAGCGTCCATTACAAGTCTGTATAATTGGTCCAAATCATGCAAGAACTTGTCTCTTGAATTCAGTAAGTCCATCTGCTTGCACCAGTTGTACACAACAACTGCTACAAATTCTACCTGACCCTCCATGTTAGGTCCATCAAATTGAGTTCTATGTTTCATATTAAGATCACTTTGAATTGAGACACTGATGGTGGTTGAATTCCTAAGTGCACCCACTCAAAGTGACCTTGCCTATGAGTTTACAGCAATTAGACACTTTGAAGCAAAGTTTAGATTATACATTTCACTTAAAGAACATCTCCAATAGAGACACCTCAAATGGAAACATTTGTGGTTTTCCTTTTTCTTTACTGCTCCCTTTTGATCAATTCTTTATTTTGAATAGTTTAGGGTATTGCACCAGGTATCCCTCATGGATTTGGAAACACAGACAACACAGGAAGTACCAATAGAACTTCAGGAACCACTGGTAAGGAAGAGCGTGCATTACAAGTCTGTATTATTGGTCCAACTCATGCAAGAACTTGTCACATGAATTCAGAATGTGCTACCGACTGTCGTTAGTCAACCATTTGTTTCATGATGTAATCTCGTTGATTTAAATATGGGTGGGACTACAAGAGGAGTATTGAGTTCATATAAAAAGAGACTCATGACCAGGTATCCCTCATGGATTTTGGTAACACAGACAACACAGGATGTACCAATAGAACTTCAGGAACCACTGGTAAGGAAGAGCGTCCATTACAAGTCTGTATAATTGGTCCAAATCATGCAAGAACTTGTCTCTTGAATTCAGTAAGTCCATCTGCTTGGACCAGTTGTACACAACAACTGCTACAAATTCTACCTGACGGTCCATGTTAGGTCCATCAAACTGAGATCAATGTTTCATATCAAGATCACTTTGAATGGAGACACTGATGGTGGTTGTATTCCTAAGTGCACCCACTCAAAGTGACCTTGCCTATGAGTTTACAGCCATTAGACACTTTGAAGCAAACTTTAGATTATACATTTCACTTAAAGAACATCTCCAATAGAGACATCTCAAATGGAAACATTTGTGGTTTTCCTTTTTCTTTACTGCTCCCTTTTGGGCAATTCTTTATTTTGAATGGTTTAGGAATCGTTTATTTATGTGTGAATAAGATGCCTCTGATTGAAACTGCACAAACCTTCAACAACTATTGGAGACAAAAGATGACAACAAAATACAATGGGAGCTACGACAGTCGTTAGCCAACCATTCGTTTCATGATGTAATCTCGTCGATTTAAATATGTGTGGGACTACAAGAGGAGTATTGAGTTCGTATAAAAAGAGACATGTCCAGGTATCCCTCATGGATTTGGAAACACAGACAACACAGGATATACCAAAAGAACTTCAGGAACCACTGGTAAGGAAGAGCGTCCATTACCAGTCTGTATTATTGGTCCAACTCATGCAAGAACTTGTCTCTTGAATTCAGTAAGTGCAACTCCTTGGACCAGTTGTACACAACAACTGCTACAAATTCTACCTGACGGTCCATGTTAGGTCCATCAAATTGAGTTCTATCTTTCATATCAAGATCACTTTGAATGGAGACACTGATGGTGGTTGTATTCCTAAGTGCACCCACTCAAAGTGACCTTGACTATGAGTTTACAGCAATTAGACACTTTGAAGCAAACTTTACTTTACATATTTCACTTAAAGAACATCTAAAATAGAAACACTCAACAAATCCTAAAAATTCTACCTGACCCTCCATGTTAGGTCCATCAAATTGAGTTCTATGTTTCACATCAAGATCACTTTGAATGGAGACACTGATGGTGGTTGAATTCCTAAGTGCACCTACTCAAAGTGACCTTGTCTATGTGTTTACAGCAATTAGACACTTTGAAGGAAACTTTAGATTATACATTTCACTTTAAGAACATCTCCAATAGAGACACCTCAAATGGAAACATTTGTGGTTTTCCTTTTCTTTACTGCTCTCTTTTGGGCAATTCTTTATTTTGAATAGTTTAGGGAATCGTTTATTTATGTGTTAATAAGATGCCTCTGATTGAAACTGCACAAACCTTCAACAACTATTGCAGACAAAAGATGACAACAAAATACAATGGGGCCCTACAACAGTCGTTAGCCAACCATTCGTTTCATGATGGAATTTCGTTGGTTTAAATGTGGGTGGGACTGCAAGAGGATTATTGAGTTTATATAAAAGAGACTCATGACCAGGTATCCTCAAGGATTTGGAAACACAGAAAATACAGTATATTTCAAAAGAACTTCCAGATTAACTGGTAAGGAAGAGCGTGCGTCTGTATTATTGGTCCACCTCATGCAAGAACTTGTCTCTTGAATTCAGTAAGTCCATCTGCTTGGACCAGTTGTACACAACAACTGCTACAAATTCTACCTGACGGTCCATGTTAGGTCCATCAAATTGAGTTCTATGTTTCATATCAAGATCACTTTGAATGGAGACACTGATGGTGGTTGTATTCCTAAGTGCAGCCACTCAAAGTGACCTTGCCTATGTGTTTACAGCAATTAGACACTTTGAAGCAAACTTTACTTTACATATTTCACTTAAAGAACATCTAAAATAGAAACACTAAACAAATCCTAAAAATTCTACCTGGCCCTCCATGTTAGGTCCATCAAACTGAGTTCTATGTTTCACATCAAGATCACTTTGAATGGAGACACTGATGGTGGTTGAATTCCTAAGTGCACCTACTCAAAGTGACCTTGCCTATGTGTTTACAGCAATTAGATACTTTAAAGCAAACTTTAGATTATACATTTCACTTAAAGAACATCTCCAATAGAGACACCTCAAATGGAAACATTTGTGGTTTTCCTTTTTCTTTACTGCTCCCTTTTGAGCAATTCTTTATTTTGAATAGTTTAGGGAATCGCCCAGGTATCCCTCATGGATTTGGAAACACAGACAACACAGGATGTACCAATAGAACTTCAGGAACCACTGGTAAGGAGGAGCATCCATTACAAGTCTGTATTATTGGTCCAACTCATGCAAGAACTTGTCTCTTGAATTCAGTAAGTGCATCTGCTTGGACCAGTTGTACACAACAACTGCTACAAATTCTAGCTGACTGTCCATGTTAGGTCCATCAAACTGAGTTCTATGTTTCATATAAAGATCACTTTGAATGGAGACACTGATGGTGGTTGTATTCCTAAGTGCACCCAGTCAAAGTGACCTTGCCTATGAGTTTACAGCCATTAGACACTTTGAAGCAAACTTTAGATTATACATTTCACTTAAAGAACATCTCGAATAGAGACACCTCAAATGGAAACATTTGTGGTTTTCCTTTTTCTTTACTGCTCCCTTTTGGGCAATTCTTTATTTTGAATGGTTTAGGGAATCGTTTATTGTTGTGTGATTGAAATTGCACAAACATTCAACAACTATTGGAGACAAAAGATGACAACAAAATACAATGGGGAGCTACGACAGTCGTTAGCCAACCATTCGTTTCATGATGTAATCTCGTCGATTTAAATATGGGTGGGACTACAAGAGGAGTATTGAGTTCATATAAAAACAGACTCATGTCCAGGTATCCCTCATGGATTTGGAAACACAGACAACACAGGATATACCAAAAGAACTTCAGGAACCACTGGTAAGGAAGAGCGTCCATTACAAGTCTGTATTATTGGTCCAACTCATGCAAGAACTTGTCTCTTGAATTCAGTAAGTGCATCTCCTTGGACCAGTTGTACACAACAACTGCTACAAATTCTACCAAACCCCACTGTTAGGTCTATCAAATTGAAATCTATGTTTCATAACCTCACTGGTAAGGAAGAGCGTTTGTTACATGTCTGTATTATTGGTCCAACTCATGCAAGACCTTGTCTCTTGAATTGTAAGTGCATCTGCTTGGACCAGTTGTACACAACAACTGCTACAAATTCTACCTGACGGTCCATGTTAGGTCCATCAAACTGAGATCAATGTTTCATATCAAGATCACTTTGAATGGAGACACTGATGGTGGTTGTTTTCCTAAGTGCACCCACTCAAAGTGACCTTGACTATGACTTTACAGCAATTAGACACTTTGAAGCAAACTTTAGATTATACATTTCATCTGCTTGGACCAGTTGTCCACAACAACTCCTACAAAATCTACCAAACCCCAATGTTAGGTCTATCAAATTGAGTTCTATGTTTCATAACTTCACTGCTAAGGAAGAGCGTTCGTTACATGTCTGTATTATTGGTCCAACTCATGCAAGAACTTGTCTCTTGAATTCAGTAAGTGCATCTGCTTGGACATGTTGTACACAACAACTGCTACAAATTCTACCTGACTGTCCATGTTAGGTCCATCAAATTGAGTTCTATGTTTCATATAAAGATCACTTTGAATGGAGACACTGATGGTGGTTGTATTCCTAAGTGCACCCACTCAAAGTGACCTTGCCTATGAGTTTACAGCCATTAGACACTTTGAAGCAAAGTTTAGATTATACATTTCATTTAAAGAACATCTCCAATAGAGACACCTCAAATGGAAACATTTGTGGTTTTCCTTTTTCTTTACTGCTCCCTTTTGGGCAATTCTTTATTTTGAATAGTTTAGGGAATCGTTTATTTATGTGTGAATAAGATGCCTCTGATTGAAACTGCACAAACCTTCAACAACTATTGGAGACAAAAAATGACAACAAAATACAATGGGGAGCTACGACAGTCGTTAGCCAACCATTCGTTTCATGATGGAATCTCGTTGGTTTAAATGTGGGTGGGACTGCAAGAGGATTATTGAGTTTTATATAAAAGAGACTCATGACCAGGTATCCCTCAAGGATTTGGAAACACAGAAAATACAGTATATTTCAAAAGAACTTCCAGATTAACTGGTAAGGAAGAGCGTCTGTATTATTGGTCCAACTCATGCAAGAACTTGTCTCTTGAATTCAGTAAGTGCATCTGCTTGGACATGTTGTACACAACAACTGCTACAAATTCTACCTGACTGTCCATGTTAGGTCCATCAAATTGAGTTCTATGTTTCATATAAAGATCACTTTGAATGGAGACACTGATGGTGGTTGTATTCCTAAGTGCACCCACTCAAAGTGACCTTGCCTATGAGTTTACAGCCATTAGACACTTTGAAGCAAAGTTTAGATTATACATTTCACTTAAAGAACATCTCCAATAGAGACACCTCAAATGGAAACATTTGTGGTTTTCCTTTTCTTTACTGCTCCTTTCCATTTTGAATCCATCGTTTATTTATGTGTGAATAAGATGCTCTGATTGAAACTGCACAAACCTTCAACAACTATTGGAGACAAAAATGACAACAAAAGTGGGAGCTACGATAGTGTCGTTAGCCAACCATTCGTTTCATGATGGAATCTCGTTGGTTTAAATGTGGGTGGGACTGCAAGAGGATTATTGAGTTTATATAAAAGAGACTCATGACCAGGTATCCTCAAGGATTTGGAAACACAGAAAATACAGTATATTTCAAAAGAACTTCCAGATTAACTGGTAAGGAAGAGCGCCTGTATTATTGGTCCACCTCATGCAAGAACTTGTCTCTTGAATTCAGTAAGTCCATCTGCTTGCACCAGTTGTACACAACAACTGCTACAAATTCTACCTGACGGTCCATGTTAGGTCCATCAACTGAGATCAATGTTTCATATCAAGATCACTTTGAATGGACACTGATGGTGGTTGTATTCTAAGTGCACCCACTCAAAGTGACCTTGACTATGAGTTTACAGCAATTAGACACTTTGAAGCAAACTTTACTTTACATATTTCACTTAAAGAACATCTAAAATAGAAACACTCAACAAATCCTAAAAATTCTACCTGATGTTAGGTCCATCAAATTGAGTTCTATGTTTCATATTAAGAACTTTGAATTGAGACACTGTGGTGGTTGAACTAAGTACAAAGTGAGAGTTTACAGCAATTAGACACTTTGAAGCAAAGTTTAGATTATACATTTACTTAAAGAATAAATAGAGACACCTCAAATGACCAGGTATCCTCATTTTGAATAGTTTGGATTTGGAAACACAGACAACACAGGATGTACCAATAGAACTTCAGGAACCACTGGTAAGGAAGAGCGTCCATTACAAGTCTGTATTATTGGTCCAACTCATGCAAGAACTTGTCTCTTGAATTCAGTAAGTGCATCTGCTTGGACCAGTTGTACACAACAACTGCTACAAATTCTACCTGACGGTCCATGTTAGGTCCATCAAACTGAGTTCTATGTTTCATATAAAGATCACTTTGAATGGAGACACTGATGGTGGTTGTATTCCTAAGTGCACCCACTCAAAGTGACCTTGCCTATGAGTTTACAGCCATTAGACACTTTGAAGCAAACTTTAGATTATACATTTCACTTAAAGAACATCTCCAATAGAGACACCTCAAATGGAAACATTTGTGGTTTCCTTTTTACTACTCCCTTTTGGGCAATTCTTTATTTTGAATGGTTTAGGGAATCGTTTATTTATGTGTGAATAAGATGCCTCTGATTGAAACTGCACAAACCTTCAACAACTATTGGAGACAAAAGATGACAACAAAATACAATGGGGAGCTACGACAGTCGTTAGCCAACCATTCGTTTCATGATGTAATCTCGTCGATTTAAATATGGGTGGGACTACAAGAGGAGTATTGAGTTCATATATAAAAGAGACTCATGTCCAGGTATCCCTCATGGGATTTGGAAACACAGACAACACAGGATATACCAAAAGAACTTCAGGAACCACTGGTAAGGAAGAGCGTCCATTACAAGTCTGTATTATTGGTCCAACTCATGCAAGAACTTGTCTCTTGAATTCAGTAAGTGCATCTCCTTGGACCAGTTGTACACAACAACTGCTACAAATTCTACCTGACGGTCCATGTTAGGTCCATCAAACTGAGATCAATGTTTCATATCAAGATCACTTTGAAGATCACTGATTGAATGGAGACACTGATGGTGGTTGTACATTTCATCTAAGTGCACCCACTCAAAGTGAGTTCTATGTTTCATAATTCTTTATGAGTTTACAGCAATTAGACACTTTGAAGCAAACTTTACTTTACATATTTCACTTAAAGAACATCTAAAATAGAAACACTCAACAAATCCTAAAAATTAGACTACCTGACCCTCAGGAACCATGTTAGGTCCATCAAATTGAGTTCTATGTTTCACATCAAGATCACTTTGAATGGAGACACTGATGGTGGTTGAATTCCTAAGCACCACTCAAAGTGACCTTGCCTATGTGTTTACAGCAATTAGACACTTTGAAGCAAACTTTAGATTATACATTTCACTTAAAGAACATCTCCAATAGAGACACCTCAAATGGAAACATTTGTGGTTTTCCTTTTCTTTACTGCTCCCTTTTGGGCAATTCTTTATTTTGAATGGTTTAGGGAATCGTTTATTTATGTGTGAATAAGATGCCTCTGATTGAAACTGCACAAACCTTCAACAACTATTGGAGACAAAAGATGACAACAAAATACAATGGGGAGCTACGACAGTCGTTAGCCAACCATTCGTTTCATGATGTAATCTCGTTGATTTAAATGTGGGTGGGACTACAAGAGGATTATTGAGTTTATATAAAAAGAGACTCATGACCAGGTATCCCTCAAGGATTTGGAAACACAGAAAATACAGTATATTACCAAAAGAACTTCCAGATTAACTGGTAAGGAAGCGTCCATTACAAGTCTGTATTATTGGTCCACCTCATGCAAGAACTTGTCTCTTGAATTCAGTAAGTCCATCTGCTTGGACCAGTTGTACACAACAACTGCTACAAATTCTACCTGACGGTCCATGTTAGGTCCATCAAATTGAGTTCTATGTTTCATATCAAGATCACTTTGAATGGAGACACTGATGGTGGTTGTATTCCTAAGTGCACCCACTCAAAGTGACCTTGCCTATGAGTTTACAGCAATTAGACACTTTGAAGCAAACTTTAGACTTTTTACATATTTCACTTAAAGAACATCTAAAATAGAAACACTAAACAAATCCTAAAAATTCTACCTGACCCTCCATGTTAGGTCCATCAAATTGAGTTCTATGTTTCATATCAAGATCACTTTGAATGGAGACACTGATGGTGGTTGTATTCCTAAGTGCACCTACTCAAAGTGACCTTGCCTATGAGTTTACAGCCATTAGACACTTTGAAGCAAAGTTTAGATTATACATTTCACTTAAAGAACATCTCCAATAGAGACACCTCAAATGGAAACATTTGTGGTTTTCCTTTTCTTTACTGCTCCCTTTTGAGCATTCTTTATTTTATTTTAGGGAATAGTTTAGGAACAACACAGGATGTACCAACCAAAACTTCAGGAACCACTGGTAAGGAGGACCTCATGGATTTGGTCCAACTCAACACTTGACAACACAGGATGTACCAATAGAAATTCAGGAACCACTGTCCATCAAATTGAGTTCTATGTAAGGAGGAGCATCCATTACAAAGTGAGTCTGTATTATTGGTCCAACTCATGCAAGAACTTGTCTCTTGAATTCAGTAAGTGAACTTGGACCAGTAGAAACACAACAACTGCTACAAATTCTACCTGACGGTCCATGTTAGGTCCATCAAATTGAGTTCTATGTTTCATATCAAGATCACTTTGAATGGAGACACTGATGGTGGTTGTATTCCTAAGTGCACCCACTCAAAGTGACCTTGCCTATGAGTTTACAGCCATTAGACACTTTGAAGCAAACTTTAGATTATACATTTCACTTAAAGAACATCTCCAATAGAGACACCTCAAATGGAAACATTTGTGGTTTTCCTTTTCTTTACTGCTCCCTTTTGGGCAATTCTTTATTTTGAATGGTTTAGGGAATCGTTTATTTATGTGTGATTGCCTCTGATTGCACAAACATTCAACAACTATTGGAGACAAAAGATGACAACAAAATACAATGGGGAGCTACGACAGTCGTTAGCCAACCATTCGTTTCATGATGTAATCTCGTCGATTTAAATATGGGTGGGACTACAAGAGGAGTATTGAGTTCATATAAAAACAGACTCATGTCCAGGTATCCCTCATGGATTTGGAAACACAGACAACACAGGATATACCAAAAGAACTTCAGGAACCACTGGTAAGGAAGAGCGTCCATTACAAGTCTGTATTATTGGTCCAACTCATGCAAGAACTTGTCTCTTGAATTCAGTAAGTGCATCTCCTTGGACCAGTTGTACACAACAACTGCTACAAATTCTACCAAACCCCACTGTTAGGTCTATCAAATTTGAAATCTATGTTTCATAACCTCACTGGTAAGGAAGTTTGTTTGTTACATGTCTGTATTATTGGTCCAACTCATGCAAGACCTTGTCTCTTGAATTCAGTAAGTGCATCTGCTTGGACCAGTTGTACACAACAACTGCTACAAATTCTACCTGACGGTCCATGTTAGGTCCATCAAACTGAGATCAATGTTTCATATCAAGATCACTTTGAATGGAGACACTGATGGTGGTTGTTTTCCTAAGTGCACCCACTCAAAGTGACCTTGACTATGACTTTACAGCAATTAGACACTTTGAAGCAAACTTTAGATTATACATTTCATCTGCTTGGACCAGTTGTCCACAACAACTCCTACAAAATCTACCAAACCCCAATGTTAGGTCTATCAAATTGAGTTCTATGTTTCATAACTTCACTGCTAAGGAAGAAGCGTTCGTTACATGTCTGTATTATTGGTCCAACTCATGCAAGAACTTGTCTCTTGAATTCAGTAAGTGCATCTGCTTGGACATGTTGTACACAACAACTGCTACAAATTCTACCTGACTGTCCATGTTAGGTCCATCAAATTGAGTTCTATGTTTCATATAAAGATCACTTTGAATGGAGACACTGATGGTGGTTGTATTCCTAAGTGCACCCACTCAAAGTGACCTTGTCTATGAGTTTACAGCCATTAGACACTTTGAAGCAAAGTTTAGATTATACATTTCATTTAAAGAACATCTCCAATAGAGACACCTCAAATGGAAACATTTGTGGTTTTCCTTTTTCTTTACTGCTCCCTTTTGGGCAATTCTTTATTTTGAATAGTTTAGGAATCGTTTATTTATGTGTGAATAAGATGCCTCTGATTGAAACTGCACAAACCTTCAACAACTATTGGAGACAAAAAATGACAACAAAATACAATGGGGAGCTACGACAGTCGTTAGCCAACCATTCGTTTCATGATGGAATCTCGTTGGTTTAAATGTGGGTGGGACTGCAAGAGGATTATTGAGTTTATATAAAAGAGACTCATGACCAGGTATCCTCAAGGATTTGGAAACACAGAAAATACAGTATATTTCAAAAGAACTTCCAGATTAACTGGTAAGGAAGAGCGTCTGTATTATTGGTCCACCTCATGCAAGAACTTGTCTCTTGAATTCAGTAAGTCCATCTGCTTGGACCAGTTGTACACAACAACTGCTACAAATTCTACCTGACGGTCCATGTTAGGTCCATCAAACTGAGATCAATGTTTCATATCAAGATCACTTTGAATGGAGACACTGATGGTGGTTGTATTCCTGAGTGCAGCCACACAAAGTGACCTTGCCTATGTGTTTACAGCAATTAGACACTTTGAAGCAAACTTTAGATTATACATTTCACTTAAAGAACATCTCCAATAGAGACACCTCAAATGGAAACATTTGTGGTTTTCCTTTTCTTTACTGCTCCCTTTTGGGCAATTCTTTATTTTGAATAGTTTAGGGAATCGTTTATTTATTTATGTGTGAATAAGATGCCTCTGATTGAAACTGCACAAACCTTCAACAACTATTGGAGACAAAAGATGACAACAAAATACAATGGGGAGCTACGACAGTCGTTAGCCAACCATTCGTTTCATGATGGAATCTCGTTGGTTTAAATGTGGGTGGGACTGCAAGAGGATTATTGAGTTTATATAAAAGAGACTCATGACCAGGTATCCCTCAAGGATTTGGAAACACAGAAAATACAGTATATTTCAAAAGAACTTCCAGATTAACTGGTAAGGAAGAGCGTCTGTATTATTGGTCCACCTCATGCAAGAACTTGTCTCTTGAATTCAGTAAGTCCATCTGCTTGGACCAGTTGTACACAACAACTGCTACAAATTCTACCTGACGGTCCATGTTAGGTCCATCAAATTGAGTTCTATGTTTCATATCAAGATCACTTTGAATGGAGACACTGATGGTGGTTGTATTCCTAAGTGCAGCCACTCAAAGTGACCTTGCCTATGTGTTTACAGCAATTAGACACTTTGAAGCAAACTTTACTTTACATATTTCACTTAAAGAACATCTAAAATAGAAACACTAAACAAATCCTAAAAATTCTACCTGGCCCTCCATGTTAGGTCCATCAAACTGAGTTCTATGTTTCACATCAAGATCACTTTGAATGGAGACACTGATGGTGGTTGAATTCCTAAGTGCACCTACTCAAAGTGACCTTGCCTATGTGTTTACAGCCATTAGACACAGCAAACTTTAGATACTTTCAAAGCAAACTTTAGATTATACATTTCACTTAAAGAACATCTCCAATATGTGTGAGACACCTCAAATGGAAACATTTGTGGTTTTCCTTTTTCTTTACTGCTCCCTTTTGAGCAATTCGTCGATTTTATTTTGAATAGTTCAGGGAATCATGTCCAGGTATCCCTCATGGATTTGGAAACACAGACAACACAGGATGTACCAATAGAACTTCAGGAACCACTGGTAAGGAGGAGCATCCATTACAAGTCTGTATTATTGGTCCAACTCATGCAAGAACTTGTCTCTTGAATTCAGTAAGTGCATCTGCTTGGACCAGTTGTACACAACAACTGCTACAAATTCTAGCTGACTGTCCATGTTAGGTCCATCAAACTGAGTTCTATGTTTCATATAAAGATCACTTTGAATGGAGACACTGATGGTGGTTGTATTCCTAAGTGCACCCAGTCAAAGTGACCTTGCCTATGAGTTTACAGCCATTAGACACTTTGAAGCAAACTTTAGATTATACATTTCACTTAAAGAACATCTCCAATAGAGACACCTCAAATGGAAACATTTGTGGTTTTCCTTTTCTTTACTGCTCCCTTTTGGGCAATTCTTTATTTTGAATGGTTTAGGGAATCGTTTATTTATGTGTGATTGAAATTGCACAAACATTCAACAACTATTGGAGACAAAAGATGACAACAAAATACAATGGGGAGCTACGACAGTCGTTAGCCAACCATTCGTTTCATGATGTAATCTCGTCGATTTAAATATGGGTGGGACTACAAGAGGAGTATTGAGTTCATATAAAAACAGACTCATGTCCAGGTATCCCTCATGGATTTGGAAACACAGACAACACAGGATATACCAAAAGAACTTCAGGAACCACTGGTAAGGAAGAGCGTCCATTACAAGTCTGTATTATTGGTCCAACTCATGCAAGAACTTGTCTCTTGAATTCAGTAAGTGCATCTCCTTGGACCAGTTGTACACAACAACTGCTACAAATTCTACCAAACCCCACTGTTAGGTCTATCAAATTGAAATCTATGTTTCATAACCTCACTGGTAAGGAAGAGCGTTTGTTACATGTCTGTATTATTGGTCCAACTCATGCAAGACCTTGTCTCTTGAATTCAGTAAGTGCATCTGCTTGGACCAGTTGTACACAACAACTGCTACAAATTCTACCTGACGGTCCATGTTAGGTCCATCAAACTGAGATCAATGTTTCATATCAAGATCACTTTGAATGGAGACACTGATGGTGGTTGTTTTCCTAAGTGCACCCACTCAAAGTGACCTTGACTATGACTTTACAGCAATTAGACACTTTGAAGCAAACTTTAGATTATACATTTCATCTGCTTGGACCAGTTGTCCACAACAACTCCTACAAAATCTACCAAACCCCAATGTTAGGTCTATCAAATTGAGTTCTATGTTTCATAACTTCACTGCTAAGGAAGAGCGTTTCGTTACATGTCTGTATTATTGGTCCAACTCATGCAAGAACTTGTCTCTTGAATTCAGTAAGTGCATCTGCTTGGACATGTTGTACACAACAACTGCTACAAATTCTACCTGACTGTCCATGTTAGGTCCATCAAATTGAGTTCTATGTTTCATATAAAGATCACTTTGAATGGAGACACTGATGGTGGTTGTATTCCTAAGTGCACCCACTCAAAGTGACCTTGCCTATGAGTTTACAGCCATTAGACACTTTGAAGCAAACTTTAGATTATACATTTCACTTAAAGAACATCTCCAATAGAGACACCTCAAATGGAAACATTTGTGGTTTTCCTTTTTCTTTACTGCTCCCTTTTGGGCAATTCTTTATTTTGAATGGTTTAGGGAATCGTTTATTTATGTGTGAATAAGATGCCTCTGATTGAAATTGCACAAACCTTCAACAACTATTGGAGACAAAAGATGACAACAAAATACAATGGGGAGCTACGACAGTCGTTAGCCAACCATTCGTTTCATGATGTAATCTCGTCGATTTAAATATGGGTGGGACTACAAGAGGAGTATTGAGTTCATATAAAAGAGACTCATGACCAGGTATCCCTCATGGATTTGCAAACACAGACAACACAGGATATACCAAAAGAACTTCAGGAACCACTGGTAAGGAAGAGCGTCCATTACAAGTCTGTATTATTGGTCCAACTCATGCAAGAACTTGTCTCTTGAATTTAGTAAGTGCATCTGCTTGGACCCGTTGTACACAACAACTGCTACAAATTCTACCAAACCCCACTGTTAGGTCTATCAAATTGAAATCTATGTTTCATAACCTCACTGGTAAGGAAGAGCGTTTGTTACATGTCTGTATTATTGGTCCAACTCATGCAAGACCTTGTCTCTTGAATTCAGTAAGTGCATCTGCTTGGACCAGTTGTACACAACAACTGCTACAAATTCCACCTGACGGTCCATGTTAGGTCCATCAAACTCAGATCAATGTTTCATATCAAGATCACTTTGAATTGAGACACTGATGGTGGTTGTATTCCTAAGTGCACCCACTCAAAGTGACCTTGACTATGAGTTTACAACAATTAGACACTTTGAAGCAAACTTTAGATTATACATTTCATCTGCTTGGACCAGTTGTCCACAACAACTCCTACAAATTCTACCAAACCCCAATGTTAGGTCTATCAAATTGAGTTCTATGTTTCATAACTTCACTGCTAAGGAAGAGCGTTTGTTACATGTCTGTATTATTGGTCCAACTCATGCAAGAACTTGTCTCTTGAATTCAGTATGTACTAACGACGGTCGTTAGCCAATCATTTGTTTCATGACGTAATCTCATTGATTTAAATATGGGTGGGACTACAAGAGGAGTATTGAGTTCATATAAAAGAGACTCATGACCAGGTATCCTCATGGATTTTGGAAACACAGACAACACAGGATGTACCAATAGAACTTCAGGAACCACTGGTAAGGAAGAGCGTCCATTACAAGTCTGTATAATTGGTCCAAATCATGCAAGAACTTGTCTCTTGAATTCAGTAAGTCCATCTGCTTGCACCAGTTGTACACAACAACTGCTACAAATTCTACCTGACGGTCCATGTTAGGTCCATCAAACTGAGATCAATGTTTCATATCAAGATCACTTTGAATGGAGACACTGATGGTGGTTGTATTCCTAAGTGCACCCACTCAAAGTGACCTTGACTATGAGTTTACAGCAATTAGACACTTTGAAGCAAACTTTACTTTACATATTTCACTTAAAGAACATCTAAAATAGAAACACTCAACAAATCCTAAAAATTCTACCTGACCCTCCATGTTAGGTCCATCAAATTGAGTTCTATGTTTCATATTAAGATCACTTTGAATTGAGACACTGATGGTGGTTGAATTCCTAAGTGCACCCACTCAAAGTGACCTTGCCTATGAGTTTACAGCAATTAGACACTTTGAAGCAAAGTTTAGATTATACATTTCACTTAAAGAATATCTCCAATAGAGACACCTCAAATGGAAACATTTGTGGTTTTCCTTTTTCTTTACTGCTCCCTTTTGATCAATTCTTTATTTTGAATAGTTTAGGGAATCGTTTATTTATGTGTGAATAAGATGCCTCTGATTGAAACTGCACAAACCTCATGGATTTGGGGAAACACAGACAACATTCGTTTCATGATGTAAGGATTTAAATATGGGTACCAAGAGGAGTATTGAACATTCAGGAGACCACTGGTCAAGGGACAGACAACACAGTATATTTCAAAAGAACTTCCAGATTACAAGTCTGTATTATTGGTCCAACTCATGCAAGAACTTGTCTCTTGAATTCAGTAAGTCCATCTGCTTGGACCAGTTGTACACAACAACTGCTACAAATTCTACCTGACGGTCCATGTTAGGTCCATCAAACTGAGTTCAATGTTTCATATCAAGATCACTTTGAATGGAGACACTGATGGTGGTTGTTTTCCTAAGTGCACCCACTCAAAGTGACCTTGCCTATGAGTTCACAGCAATTAGACACTTTGAAGCAAACTTTACTTTACATATTTCACTTAAAGAACATCTAAAATAGAAACACTAAACAAATCCTAAAAATTCTACCTGACCCTCCATGTTAGGTCCATCAAATTGAGTTCTATGTTTCACATCAAGATCACTTTGAATGGAGACACTGATGGTGGTTGAATTCCTAAGTGCACCTACTCAAAGTGACCTTGCCTATGTGTTTACAGCCATTAGACACTTTGAAGCAAACTTTAGATTATACATTTCACTTAAAGAACATCTCCAATAGAGACACCTCAAATGGAAACATTTGTGGTTTTCCTTTTTCTTTACTGCTCCCTTTTGGGCAATTCTTTATTTTGAATGGTTTAGGGAATCGTTTATTTATGTGTGAATAAGATGCCTCTGATTGAAACTGCACAAACCTTCAACAACTATTGGAGACAAAAGATGACAACAAAATACAATGGGGAGCTACGACAGTCGTTAGCCAACCATTCGTTTCATGATGTAATCTCGTCGATTTAAATATGGGTGGGACTACAAGAGGAGTATTGAGTTCATATAAAAGAGACTCATGACCAGGTATCCCTCATGGATTTGGAAACACAGACAACACAGTATATTTCAAAAGAACTTCCAGATTAACTGGTAAGGAAGGCGTCCATTACAAGTCTGTATTATTGGTCCACCTCATGCAAGAACTTGTCTCTTGAATTCAGTAAGTCCATCTGCTTGGACCAGTTGTACACAACAACTGCTACAAATTCTACCTGACGGTCCATGTTAGGTCCATCAAATTGAGTTCTATGTTTCATATCAAGATCACTTTGAATGGAGACACTGATGGTGGTTGTTTTCTAAGTGCACCCACTCAAAGTGACCTTGCCTATGAGTTTACAGCAATTAGACACTTTGAAGCAAACTTTACTTTACATATTTCACTTAAAGAACATCTAAAATAGAAACACTCAACAAATCCTAAAAATTCTACCTGACGGTCCATGTTAGGTCCATCAAATTGAGTTCTATGTTTCATATCAAGATCACTTTGAATGGAGACACTGATGGTGGTTGAATTCCTAAGTGCACCTACTCAAAGTGACCTTGTCTATGTGTTTACAGCCATTAGACACTTTGAAGCAAACTTTAGATTATACATTTTCACTTAAAGAACATCTCCAATAGAGACACCTCAAATGGAAACATTTGTGTTTTTCCTTTTCTTTACTGCTCCCTTTGGGCAATTCTTTATTTTGAATGGTTTAGGAATCGTTTATTTATGTGTGAATAAGATGCCTCTGATTGAAACTGCACAAACCTTCAACAACTATTGGAGACAAAAGATGACAACAAAATACAATGGGGAGCTACGACAGTCGTTAGCCAACCATTTGTTTCATGATGTAATCTCGTCGATTTAAATATGGGTGGGACTACAAGAGGAGTATTGAGTTCATATAAAAGAGACTCATGACCAGGTATCCCTCATGGATTTGGAAACACAGACAACACAGGATATACCAAAAGAACTTCAGAACCACTGGTAAGGAAGAGCGTCCATTACAAGTCTGTATTATTGGTCCAACTCATGCAAGAACTTGTCTCTTGAATTCAGTAAGTCCATCTGCTTGGACCAGTTGTACACAACAACTGCTACAAATTCTACCTGACGGTCCATGTTAGGTCCATCAAATTGAGTTCTATGTTTCATATCAAGATCACTTTGAATGGAGACACTGATGGTGGTTGTTTTCCTAAGTGCACCCACTCAAAGTGACCTTGCCCTGAGTTTACAGCAATTAGACACTTTGAAGCAAACTTTACTTTACATATTTCACTTAAAGAACATCTAAAATAGAAACACTAAACAAATCCTAAAAATTCTACCTGACCCTCCATGTTAGGTCCATCAAATTGAGTTCTATGTTTCATATCAAGATCACTTTGAATGGAGACACTGATGGTGGTTGAATTCCTAAGTGCACCCACTCAAAGTGACCTTGTCTATGTGTTTACAGCAATTAGACACTTTGAAGCAAACTTTAGATTATACATTTCACTTAAAGAACATCTCCAATAGAGACACCTCAAATGGAAACATTTGTGGTTTTCCTTTTCTTTACTGCTCCCTTTTGGGCAATTCTTTATTTTGAATAGTTTAGGGAATCGTTTATTTATGTGTGAATAAGATGCCTCTGATTGAAACTGCACAAACCTTCAACAACTATTGGAGACAAAAGATGACAACAAAATACAATGGGAGCTACGACAGTCGTTAGCCAACCATTCGTTTCATGATGTAATCTCGTTGGTTTAAATGTGGGTGGGACTACAAGAGGAGTATTGAGTTCATATAAAAAGAGACTCATGACCAGGTATCCCTCATGGATTTGGAAACACAGAAAACACAGTATATTTCAAAAGAAGGAAGAGCGTCCACTTCAAGTCTGTATTATTGGTCCACTCATGCAAGAACTTGTCACATGAATTCAGTAAGTGCATCTGCTTGGACCAGTTGTATACAACAACTGCTACAAATTCTACCTGACGGTCCATCTTAGGTCCATCAAATTGAGTTTAATGTTTCATATCAAGATCACTTTGAATGGAGACACTGATGGTGGTTGTATTCTAAGTGCACCCACTCAAAGTGACCTTGCCTATGAGTTTACAGCAATTAGGACTTTGAAGCAAACTTTACTTTATATATTTCACTTAAATAACACAGAGACACTCAACAAATCCTACAAATTCTACCTGACCTCCATGTTAGGTCCATCAAATTGAGTTCTATGTTTCATATCAAGATCACTTTGAATGGAGACACTGATGGTGGTTGTATTCTAAGTGCACCCACTCAAAGTGACCTTGACTATGAGTTTACAGCAATTAGACACTTTGAAGCAAACTTTACTTTACATATTTCACTTAAAGAACATCTAAAATAGAAACACTAAACAAATCCTAAAAATTCTACCTGGCCCTCCATGTTAGGTCCATCAAACTGAGATCAATGTTTCATATCAAGATCACTTTGAATGGAGACACTGATGGTGGTTGTATTCCTGAGTGCACCCACTCAAAGTGACCTTGCCTATGAGTTTACAGCCATTAGACACTTTGAAGCAAAGTTTAGATTATACATTTCACTTAAAGAACATCTCCAATAGAGACACCTGAAATGGAAACATTTGTGGTTTTCCTTTTCTTTACTGCTCCCTTTTGGGCAATTCTTTATTTTGAATGGTTTAGGGAATCGTTTATTTATGTGTGAATAAGATGCCTCTGATTGAAACTGCACAAACCTTCAACAACTATTGGAGACAAAAGATGACAACAAAATACAATGGGGCCCTACGACAGTCGTTAGCCAACCATTCGTTTCATGATGGAATCTCGTTGGTTTAAATGTGGGTGGGACTGCAAGAGGATTATTGAGTTTATATAAAAGAGACTCATGACCAGGTATCCTCAAGGATTTGGAAACACAGAAAATACAGTATATTTCAAAAGAACTTCCAGATTAACTGGTAAGGAAGAGCGTCTGTATTAATGGTCCACCTCATGCAAGAACTTGTCTCTTGAATTCAGTAAGTCCATCTGCTTGGACCAGTTGTACACAACAACTGCTACAAATTCTACCTGACCGTCCATGTTAGGTCCATCAAACTGAGATCAATGTTTCATATCAAGATCACTTTAAATGGAGACACTGATGGTGGTTGAATTCCTAAGTGCACCCACTCAAAGTGACCTTGGCTATGAGTTTACAGCCATTAGACACTTTGAAGCAAACTTTACTTACATATTTCACTTAAAGAACATCTAAAATAGAAACACTCAACAAATCCTAAAAATTCTACCTGACGGTCCATGTTGAGTCCATCAAATTGAGTTCTGTTTCATATAAAGATCACTTTGAATGGAGACACTGATGGTGGTTGAATTCCTAAGTCCACCTACTCAAAGTGACCTTGCCTATGTGTTTACAGCAATTAGACACTTTGAAGGAAACTTTAGATTATACATTTCACTTTAAGAACATCTCCAATAGAGACACCTGAAATGGAAACATTTGTGGTTTTCCTTTTTCTTTACTGCTCCCTTTTGAGCAATTCTTTATTTTGAATAGTTTAGGGTATCGACCAGGTATCCCTCATGGATTTGGAAACACAGACAACACAGGATGTACCAATAGAACTTCAGGAACCACTGGTAAGGAAGAGCGTCCATTACAAGTCTGTATAATTGGTCCAAATCATGCAAGAACTTGTCTCTTGAATTCAGTAAGTCCATCTGCTTGGACCAGTTGTACACAACAACTGCTACAAATTCTACCTGACGGTCCATGTTAGGTCCATCAAACTGAGATCAATGTTTCATATCAAGATCACTTTGAATGGAGACACTGATGGTGGTTGTATTCCTAAGTGCACCCACTCAAAGTGACCTTGCCTATGAGTTTACAGCCATTAGACACTTTGAAGCAAACTTTAGATTATACATTTCACTTAAAGAACATCTCCAATAGAGACACCTCAAATGGAAACATTTGTGGTTTTCCTTTTCTTTACTGCTCCCTTTTGGGCAATTCTTTATTTTGAATGGTTTAGGGAATCGTTTATTTATGTGTGAATAAGATGCCTCTGATTGAAATTGCAAAAACCTTCAACAACTATTGGAGACAAAAGATGACAACAAAATACAATGGGGAGCTACGACAGTCGTTAGCCAACCATTCGTTTCATGATGTAATCTCGTCGATTTAAATATGGGTGGGACTACAAGAGGAGTATTGAGTTCATATAAAAGAGACTCATGTCCAGGTATCCCTCATGGATTTGGAAACACACAGACAACACAGGATATACCAAAAGAACTTCAGGAACCACTGGTAAGGAAGAGCGTCCATTACAAGTCTGTATTATTGGTCCAACTCATGCAAGAACTTGTCTCTTGAATTCAGTAAGTCCATCTCCTTGGACCAGTTGTACACAACAACTGCTACAAATTCTACCTGACGGTCCATGTTAGGTCCATCAAACTGAGATCAATGTTTCATATCAAGATCACTTTGAATGGAGACACTGATGGTGGTTGTTTTCCAGTGCACCCACTCAAAGTGACCTTGCCTATGAGTTCACAGCAATTAGACACTTTGAAGCAAACTTTACTTTACATATTTCACTTAAAGAACATCTAAAATAGAAACACTAAACAAATCCTAAAAATTCTACCTGACCCTCCATGTTAGGTCCATCAAATTGAGTTCTATGTTTCACATCAAGATCACTTTGAATGGAGACACTGATGGTGGTTGAATTCCTAAGTGCACCTACTCAAAGTGACCTTGTCTATGTGTTTACAGCCATTAGACACTTTGAAGCAAACTTTAGATTATACATTTCACTTAAAGAACATCTCCAATAGAGACACCTCAAATGGAAACATTTGTGGTTTTCCTTTTTCTTTACTGCTCCCTTTTGGGCAATTCTTTATTTTCAATAGTTTAGGGAATCGTTTATTTATGTGTGAATAAGATGCCTCTGATTGAAACTGCACAAACCTTCAACAACTATTGGAGACAAAAAATGACAACAAAATACAATGGGGAGCTACGACAGTCGTTAGCCAACCATTCGTTTCATGATGGAATCTCGTTGGTTTAAATGTGGGTGGGACTGCAAGAGGATTATTGAGTTTATATAAAAGAGACTCATGACCAGGTATCCTCAAGGATTTGGAAACACAGAAAATACAGTATATTTCAAAAGAAGTTCCAGATTAACTGGTAAGGAAGAGCGTCTGTATTATTGGTCCACCTCATGCAAGAACTTGTCTCTTGAATTCAGTAAGTCCATCTGCTTGGATCAGTTGTACACAACAACTGCTACAAATTCTACCTGACGGTCCATGTTAGGTCCATCAAATTGAGTTCTATGTTTCATATCAAGATCACTTTGAATGGAGACACTGATGGTGGTTGTATTCCTGAGTGCAGCCACTCAAAGTGACCTTGCCTATGTGTTTACAGCAATTAGACACTTTGAAGCAAACTTTACTTTACATATTTCACTTAAAGAACATCTAAAATAGAAACACTAAACAAATCCTAAAAATTCTACCTGGCCCTCCATGTTAGGTCCATCAAACTGAGATCAATGTTTCATATCAAGATCACTTTGAATGGAGACACTGATGGTGGTTGTATTCTAAGTGCAGCCACTCAAAGTGACCTTGCCTATGTGTTTACAGCAATTAGACACTTTGAAGCAAACTTTACTTTACATATTTCACTTAAAGAACATCTAAAATAGAAACACTAAACAAATCCTAAAATTCTACCTGGCCCTCCATGTTAGGTCCATCAAACTGAGTTCTATGTTTCACATCAAGATCACTTTGAATGGAGACACTGATGGTGGTTGAATTCCTAAGTGCACCTACTCAAAGTGACCTTGCCTATGTGTTTACAGCAATTAGATACTTTAAAGCAAACTTTAAATTATACATTTCACTTAAAGAACATCTCCAATAGAGACACCTCAAATGGAAACATTTGTGGTTTTCCTTTTCTTTACTGCTCCCTTTTGGGCAATTCTTTATTTTGAATGGTTTAGGGAATCGTTTATTTATGTGTGAATAAGATGCCTCTGATTGAAATTGCAAAAACCTTCAACAACTATTGGAGACAAAAGATGACAACAAAATACAATGGGGAGCTACGACAATCGTTAGCCAACTATTCGTTTCATGATGTAATCTCGTCGATTTAAATGTGGGTGGGACTACAAGAGGAGTATTGAGTTCATATAAAAAGAGACTCATGACCAGGTATCCCTCATGGATTTGGAAACACAGACAACACAGGATATACCAAAAGAACTTCAGGAACCACTGGTAAGGAAGAGCGTCCATTACAAGTCTGTATTATTGGTCCAACTCATGCAAGAACTTGTCACATGAATTCAGTAAGTGCATCTGCTTGGACCAGTTGTATACAACAACTGCTACAAATTCTACCTGACGGTCCATCTTAGGTCCATCAAATTGAGTTTAATGTTTCATATCAAGATCACTTTGAATGGAGACACTGATGGTGGTTGTATTCCTAAGTGCACCCACTCAAAGTGACCTTGCCTATGAGTTTACAGCAATTAGAGACTTTGAAGCAAACTTTACTTTATATATTTCACTTAAATAACATCTAAAATAGAGACACTCAACAAATCCTACAAATTCTACCTGACCCTCCATGTTAGGTCCATCAAATTGAGTTCTATGTTTCATATCAAGATCACTTTGAATTGAGACACTGATGGTGGTTGTATTCCTAAGTGCACCCACTCAAAGTGACCTTGACTATGAGTTTACAGCAATTAGACACTTTGAAGCAAACTTTAGATTATACATTTCATCTGCTTGGACCAGTTTTCCACAACAACTCCTACAAAATCTACCAAACCCCAATGTTAGGTCTATCAAATTGAGTTCTATGTTTCATAACTTCACTGCTAAGGAAGAGCGTTCGTTACATGTCTGTATTATTGGTCCAACTCATGCAAGAACTTGTCTCTTGAATTCAGTATGTACTAACGACGGTCGTTAGCCAACCATTTGTTTCATGACGTAATCTCGTTGCTTTAAATATGGGTGGGACTACAAGAGAGTATTGAGTTCATATTAAAAGAGACTCATGACCAGGTATCCCTCATGGATTTGGAAACACAGACAACACAGGATGTACCAATAGAACTTCAGGAACCACTGGTAAGGAAGAGCGTCCATTACAAGTCTGTATAATTGGTCCAACTCATGCAAGAACTTGTCTCTTGAATTCAGTAAGTCCATCTGCTTGGACCAGTTGTACACAACAACTGCTACAAATTCTACCTGACCGTCCATGTTAGGTCCATCAAACTGAGATCAATGTTTCATATCAAGATCACTTTGAATGGAGACACTGATGGTGGTTGTATTCCTAAGTGCACCCACTCAAAGTGACCTTGCCTATGAGTTTACAGCCATTAGACACTTTGAAGCAAACTTTAGATTATACATTTCACTTAAAGAACATCTCCAATAGAGACACCTCAAATGGAAACATTTGTGGTTTTCCTTTTTCTTTACTGCTCCCTTTTGGGCAATTCTTTATTTTCAATGGTTTAGGGAATCGTTTATTTATGTGTGAATAAGATGCCTCTGATTGAAACTGCACAAACCTTCAACAACTATTGGAGACAAAAGATGACAACAAAATACAATGGGGAGCTACGACAGTCGTTAGCCAACCATTAGTTTCATGATGGAATCTCGTTGGATTTAAATATGGGTGGGACTACAAGAGGATTATTGAGTTTATATAAAAGAGACTCATGACCAGGTATCCCTCAAGGATTTGGAAACACAGAAAATACAGTATATTTCAAAAGAACTTCCAGATTAACTGGTAAGGAAGTCCAGCAAGTCTGTATTATTGGTCCAACCTCATGCAAGAACTTGTCTCTTGAATTCAGTAAGTCCATCTGCTTGGACCAGTTGTACACAACAACTGCTACAAATTCTACCTGACGGTCCATGTTAGGTCCATCAAATTGAGTTCTATGTTTCATATCAAGATCACTTTGAATGGAGACACTGATGGTGGTTGTATTCCTAAGTGCAGCCACTCAAAGTGACCTTGCCTATGTGTTTACAGCAATTAGACACTTTGAAGCAAACTTTACTTTACATATTTCACTTAAAGAACATCTAAAATAGAAACACTAAACAAATCCTAAAAATTCTACCTGACCCTCCATGTTAGGTCCATCAAACTGAGTTCTATGTTTCACATCAAGATCACTTTGAATGGAGACACTGATGGTGGTTGAATTCCTAAGTGCACCTACTCAAAGTGACCTTGCCTATGTGTTTACAGCAATTAGACACTTTGAAGCAAACTTTAGATTATACATTTCACTTAAAGAACATCTCCAATAGAGACACCTCAAATGGAAACATTTGTGGTTTTCCTTTTTCTTTACTGCTCCCTTTTGAGCAATTCTTTATTTTGAATAGTTTTAGGAATCGCCCAGGTATTTCATGGATTTGGAAACACAGACAACACAGGATGTACCAATAGAACTTCAGGAACCACTGGTAAGGAGGAGCATCCATTACAAGTCTGATTATTATTGGTTGGTCCACTCATGCAAGAACTTGTCTCTTGAATTCAGTAAGTGCATCTGCTTGGACCAGTTGTACACAACAACTGCTACAAATTCTACCTGACTGTCCATGTTAGGTCCATCAAACTGAGTTCTATGTTTCATATAAAGATCACTTTGAATGGAGACACTGATGGTGGTTGTATTCCATAAAAGTGCACCCACTCAAAGTGACCTTGCCTATGAGTTTACAGCCATTAGACACTTTGAAGCAAACTTTAGATTATATATTTCACTTAAAGAACATCTCCAATAGAGACACCTCAAATGGAAACATTTGTGGTTTTCCATGTTTTTTCTTTACTGCTCCCTTTTGGGCAATTCTTTATTTTGAATGGTTTAGGGAATCGTTTAGTATGTGTGAATAAGATGCCTCTGATTGAAATTGCAAAAACCTTCAACAACTATTGGAGACAAAAGATGACAACAAAATACAATGGGGAGCTACGAAAGTCGTTAGCCAACCATTCGTTTCATGATGTAATCTCGTCGATTTAAAATGGGTGGGACTACAAGAGGAGTATTGAGTTCATATAAAAGAGACTCATGTCCAGGTATCCCTCATGGATTTGGAAACACAGACAACACAGGATATACCAAAAGAACTTCAGGAACCACTGGTAAGGAAGAGCGTCCATTACAAGTCTGTATTATTGGTCCAACTCATGCAAGAACTTGTCTCTTGAATTCAGTAAGTGCATCTCCTTGGACCAGTTGTACACAACAACTGCTACAAATTCTACCTGACGGTCCATGTTAGGTCCATCAAACTGAGATCAATGTTTCATATCAAGATCACTTTGAATGGAGACACTGATGGTGGTTGTATTCCTAAGTGCACCCACTCAAAGTGACCTTGCCTATGAGTTTACAGCCATTAGACACTTTGAAGCAAACTTTAGATTATACATTTCACTTAAAGAACATCTCCAATAGAGACACCTCAAATGGAAACATTTGTGGTTTTCCTTTTTCTTTAGATGCTCCCTTTTGGGCAATTCTTTATTTTGAATGGTTTCAGGGAATCGTTTATTTATGTGTTAATAAGATGCCTCTGATTGAAACTGCACAAACCTTCAACAACTATTGGAGACAAAAGATGACAACAAAATACAATGGGGCCCTACGACAGTCGTTAGCCAACCATTCGTTTCATGATGGAATCTCGTTGGTTTAAATGTGGGTGGGACTGCAAGAGGATTATTGAGTTTATATAAAAAGAGACTCATGACCAGGTATCCCTCAAGGATTTGGAAACACAGAAAATACAGTATATTTCAAAAGAACTTCCAGATTAACTGGTAAGGAAGAGCGTCCATTACAAGTCTGTATTATTGGTCCACCTCATGCAAGAACTTGTCTCTTGAATTCAGTAAGTCCATCTGCTTGGACCAGTTGTACACAACAACTGCTACAAATTCTACCTGACGGTCCATGTTAGGTCCATCAAACTGAGATCAATGTTTCATATCAAGATCACTTTGAATGGAGACACTGATGGTGGTTGTATTCCTAAGTGCACCCACTCAAAGTGACCTTGCCTATGAGTTTACAGCCATTAGACACTTTGAAGCAAACTTTAGATTATACATTTCACTTAAAGAACATCTCCAATAGAGACACCTCAAATGGAAACATTTGTGGTTTTCCTTTTTCTTTACTGCTCCCTTTTGGGCAATTCTTTATTTTGAATGGTTTAGGGAATCGTTTATTTATGTGTGAATAAGATGCCTCTGATTGAAATTGCAAAACCTTCAACAACTATTGGAGACAAAAGATGACAACAAAATACAATGGGGAGCTACGACAGTCGTTAGCCAACCATTCGTTTCATGATGTAATCTCGTCGATTTAAATATGGGTGGGACTACAAGAGGAGTATTGAGTTCATATAAAAAGAGACTCATGTCCAGGTATCCCTCATGGATTTGGAAACACAGACAACACAGGATATACCAAAAGAACTTCAGGAACCACTGGTAAGGAAGAGCGTCCATTACAAGTCTGTATTATTGGTCCAACTCATGCAAGAACTTGTCTCTTGAATTCAGTAAGTGCATCTCCTTGGACCAGTTGTACACAACAACTGCTACAAATTCTACCTGACGGTCCATGTTAGGTCCATCAAACTGAGATCAATGTTTCATATCAAGATCACTTTGAATGGAGACACTGATGGTGGTTGTTTTCCTAAGTGCACCCACTCAAAGTGACCTTGCCTATGAGTTCACAGCAATTAGACACTTTGAAGCAAACTTTACTTTACATATTTCACTTAAAGAACATCTAAAATAGAAACACTAAACAAATCCTAAAAATTCTACCTGACCCTCCATGTTAGGTCCATCAAATTGAGTTCTATGTTTCACATCAAGATCACTTTGAATGGAGACACTGATGGTGGTTGAATTCCTAAGTGCACCTACTCAAAGTGACCTTGTCTATGTGTTTACAGCAATTAGACACTTTGAAGCAAACTTTAGATTATACATTTCACTTAAAGAACATCTCCAATAGAGACACCTCAAATGGAAACATTTGTGGTTTTCCTTTTTCTTTACTGCTCCCTTTTGGGCAATTCTTTATTTTCAATAGTTTAGGGAATCGTTTATTTATGTGTGAATAAGATGCCTCTGATTGAAACTGCACAAACCTTCAACAACTATTGGAGACAAAAAATGACAACAAAATACAATGGGGAGCTACGACAGTCGTTAGCCAACCATTCGTTTCATGATGGAATCTCGTTGGTTTAAATGTGGGTGGGACTGCAAGAGGATTATTGAGTTTATATAAAAGAGACTCATGACCAGGTATCCTCAAGGATTTGGAAACACAGAAAATACAGTATATTTCAAAAGAAGTTCCAGATTAACAGCGTCTGTATTATTGGTCCACCTCATGCAAGAACTTGTCTCTTGAATTCAGTAAGTCCATCTGCTTGGATCAGTTGTACACAACAACTGCTACAAATTCTACCTGACGGTCCATGTTAGGTCCATCAAATTGAGTTCTATGTTTCATATCAAGATCACTTTGAATGGAGACACTGATGGTGGTTGTATTCCTGAGTGCAGCCACTCAAAGTGACCTTGCCTATGTGTTTACAGCAATTAGACACTTTGAAGCAAACTTTACTTTACATATTTCACTTAAAGAACATCTAAAATAGAAACACTAAACAAATCCTAAAAATTCTACCTGGCCCTCCATGTTAGGTCCATCAAACTGAGATCAATGTTTCATATCAAGATCACTTTGAATGGAGACACTGATGGTGGTTGTATTCCTGAGTGCACCTACTCAAAGTGACCTTGCCTATGAGTTTACAGCCATTAGACACTTTGAAGCAAAGTTTAGATTATACATTTCACTTAAAGAACATCTCCAATAGAGACACCTGAAATGGAAACATTTGTGGTTTTCCTTTTTCTTTACTGCTCCCTTTTGAGCAATTCTTTATTTTGAATAGTTTAGGGAATCGACCAGGTATCCCTCATGGATTTGGAAACACAGACAACACAGGATGTACCAATAGAACTTCAGGAACCACTGGTAAGGAGGAGCATCCATTACAAGTCTGTATTATTGGTCCAACTCATGCAAGAACTTGTCTCTTGAATTCAGTAAGTGCATCTGCTTGGACCAGTTGTACACAACAACTGCTACAAATTCTAGCTGACGGTCCATGTTAGGTCCATCAAACTGAGTTCTATGTTTCATATAAAGATCACTTTGAATGGAGACACTGATGGTGGTTGTATTCCTAAGTGCACCCACTCAAAGTGACCTTGCCTATGAGTTTACAGCCATTAGACACTTTGAAGCAAACTTTAGATTATACATTTCACTTAAAGAACATCTCCAATAGAGACACCTCAAATGGAAACATTTGTGGTTTTCCTTTTTCTTTACTGCTCCCTTTTGGGCAATTCTTTATTTTGAATGGTTTAGGGAATCGTTTATTTATGTGTTAATAAGATGCCTCTGATTGAAACTGCACAAACCTTCAACAACTATTGGAGACAAAAGATGACAACAAAATACAATGGGGCCCTACGACAGTCGTTAGCCAACCATTAGTTTCATGATGGAATCTCGTTGGTTTAATGTGGGTGGGACTGCAAGAGGATTATTGAGTTTATATAAAAGAGACTCATGACCAGGTATCCTCAAGGATTTGGAAACACAGAAAATACAGTATATTTCAAAAGAACTTCCAGATTAACTGGTAAGGAAGAGCATCCAGCGTCTGTATTATTGGTCCACCTCATGCAAGAACTTGTCTCTTGAATTCAGTAAGTCCATCTGCTTGGACCAGTTGTACACAACAACTGCTACAAATTCTAGCTGACTGTCCATGTTAGGTCCATCAAACTGAGTTCTATGTTTCATATAAAGATCACTTTGAATGGAGACACTGATGGTGGTTGTATTCCTAAGTGCACCCACTCAAAGTGACCTTGCCTATGAGTTTACAGCCATTAGACACTTTGAAGCAAACTTTAGATTATACATTTCACTTAAAGAACATCTCCAATAGAGACACCTCAAATGGAAACATTTGTGGTTTTCCTTTTTCTTTACTGCTCCCTTTTGGGCAATTCTTTATTTTGAATGGTTTAGGGAATCGTTTATTTATTTATGTGTGATTGAAATTGCACAAACATTCAACAACTATTGGAGACAAAAGATGACAACAAAATACAATGGGGAGCTACGACAGTCGTTAGCCAACCATTCGTTTCATGATGTAATCTCGTCGATTTAAATATGGGTGGGACTACAAGAGGAGTATTGAGTTCATATAAAACAGACTCATGTCCAGGTATCCCTCATGGATTTGGAAACACAGACAACACAGGATATACCAAAAGAACTTCAGGAACCACTGGTAAGGAAGAGCGTCCATTACAAGTCTGTATTATTGGTCCAACTCATGCAAGAACTTGTCTCTTGAATTCAGTAAGTGCATCTCCTTGGACCAGTTGTACACAACAACTGCTACAAATTCTACCAAACCCCACTGTTAGGTCTATCAAATTGAAATCTATGTTTCATAACCTCACTGGTAAGGAAGAGCGTTTGTTACATGTCTGTATTATTGGTCCAACTCATGCAAGACCTGTCTCTTGAATTCAGTAAGTGCATCTGCTTGGACCAGTTGTACACAACAACTGCTACAAATTCTACCTGACGGTCCATGTTAGGTCCATCAAACTGAGATCAATGTTTCATATCAAGATCACTTTGAATGGAGACACTGATGGTGGTTGTTTTCCTAAGTGCACCCACTCAAAGTGACCTTGACTATGACTTTACAGCAATTAGACACTTTGAAGCAAACTTTAGATTATACATTTCATCTGCTTGGACCAGTTGTCCACAACAACTCCTACAAAATCTACCAAACCCCAATGTTAGGTCTATCAAATTGAGTTCTATGTTTCATAACTTCACTGCTAAGGAAGAGCGTTCGTTACATGTCTGTATTATTGGTCCAACTCATGCAAGAACTTGTCTCTTGAATTCAGTAAGTGCATCTGCTTGGACATGTTGTACACAACAACTGCTACAAATTCTACCTGACTGTCCATGTTAGGTCCATCAAATTGAGTTCTATGTTTCATATAAAGATCACTTTGAATGGAGACACTGATGGTGGTTGTATTCTAAGTGCACCCACTCAAAGTGACCTTGCCTATGAGTTTACAGCCATTAGACACTTTGAAGCAAACTTTAGATTATACATTTCACTTAAAGAACATCTCCAATAGAGACACCTCAAATGGAAACATTTGTGGTTTTCCTTTTCTTTACTGCTCCCTTTTGGGCAATTCTTTATTTTGAATGGTTTAGGGAATCGTTTATTTATGTGTGAATAAGATGCCTCTGATTGAAATTGCACAAACCTTCAACAACTATTGGAGACAAAAGATGACAACAAAATACAATGGGGAGCTACGACAGTCGTTAGCCAACCATTCGTTTCATGATGTAATCTCGTCGATTTAAATATGGGTGGGACTACAAGAGGAGTATTGAGTTCATATAAAAAGAGACTCATGACCAGGTATCCCTCATGGATTTGCAAACACAGACAACACAGGATATACCAAAAGAACTTCAGGAACCACTGGTAAGGAAGAGCGTCCATTACAAGTCTGTATTATTGGTCCAACTCATGCAAGAACTTGTCTCTTGAATTTAGTAAGTGCATCTGCTTGGACCCGTTGTACACAACAACTGCTACAAATTCTACCAA
This sequence comes from Oreochromis aureus, assembly GCF_013358895.1. Classification (NCBI taxonomy): domain Eukaryota; kingdom Metazoa; phylum Chordata; class Actinopteri; order Cichliformes; family Cichlidae; genus Oreochromis; species Oreochromis aureus. The sequence continues at coordinate 4,880,240 of NC_052954.1, read as the reverse complement.
ACCCCACTGTTAGGTCTATCAAATTGAAATCTATGTTTCATAACCTCACTGGTAAGGAAGAGCGTTTGTTACATGTCTGTATTATTGGTCCAACTCATGCAAGACCTTGTCTCTTGAATTCAGTAAGTGCATCTGCTTGGACCAGTTGTACACAACAACTGCTACAAATTCCACCTGACGGTCCATGTTAGGTCCATCAAACTCAGATCAATGTTTCATATCAAGATCACTTTGAATTGAGACACTGATGGTGGTTGTATTCCTAAGTGCACCCACTCAAAGTGACCTTGACTATGAGTTTACAACAATTAGACACTTTGAAGCAAACTTTAGATTATACATTTCATCTGCTTCTGGACCAGTTGTCCACAACAACTCCTACAAATTCTACCAAACCCCAATGTTAGGTCTATCAAATTGAGTTCTATGTTTCATAACTTCACTGCTAAGGAAGAGCGTTTGTTACATGTCTGTATTATTGGTCCAACTCATGCAAGAACTTGTCTCTTGAATTCAGTATGTACTAACGACGGTCGTTAGCCAATCATTTGTTTCATGACGTAATCTCATTGATTTAAATATGGGTGGGACTACAAGAGGAGTATTGAGTTCATATAAAAAGAGACTCATGACCAGGTATCCCTCATGGATTTTGGAAACACAGACAACACAGGATGTACCAATAGAACTTCAGGAACCACTGGTAAGGAAGAGCGTCCATTACAAGTCTGTATAATTGGTCCAAATCATGCAAGAACTTGTCTCTTGAATTCAGTAAGTCCATCTGCTTGCACCAGTTGTACACAACAACTGCTACAAATTCTACCTGACGGTCCATGTTAGGTCCATCAAACTGAGATCAATGTTTCATATCAAGATCACTTTGAATGGAGACACTGATGGTGGTTGTATTCCTAAGTGCACCCACTCAAAGTGACCTTGACTATGAGTTTACAGCAATTAGACACTTTGAAGCAAACTTTACTTTACATATTTCACTTAAAGAACATCTAAAATAGAAACACTCAACAAATCCTAAAAATTCTACCTGACCCTCCATGTTAGGTCCATCAAATTGAGTTCTATGTTTCATATAAGATCACTTTGAATTGAGACACTGATGGTGGTTGAATTCCTAAGTGCACCCACTCAAAGTGACCTTGCCTATGAGTTTACAGCAATTAGACACTTTGAAGCAAAGTTTAGATTATACATTTCACTTAAAGAATATCTCCAATAGAGACACCTCAAATGGAAACATTTGTGGTTTTCCTTTTTCTTTACTGCTCCCTTTTGATCAATTCTTTATTTTGAATAGTTTAGGGAATCGTTTATTTATGTGTGAATAAGATGCCTCTGATTGAAACTGCACAACAACTATTGGAGACAAAAGATGACAACAAAATACAATGGGGAGCTACGACAGTCGTTAGCCAACCATTCGTTTCATGATGTAATCTCGTCGATTTAAATATGGGTGGGACTACAAGAGGAGTATTGAGTTCATATAAAAAGAGACTCATGACCAGGTATCCCTCAAGGATTTGGAAACACAGACAACACAGTATATTTTCAAAAGAACTTCCAGATTAACTGGTCCATTACAAGTCTGTATTATTGGTCCAACTCATGCAAGAACTTGTCTCTTGAATTCAGTAAGTCCATCTGCTTGGACCAGTTGTACACAACAACTGCTAAAAATTCTACCTGACGGTCCATGTTAGGTCCATCAAATTGAGTTCAATGTTTCATATCAAGATCACTTTGAATGGAGACACTGATGGTGGTTGTTTTCCTAAGTGCACCCACTCAAAGTGACCTTGCCTATGAGTTTACAGCAATTAGACACTTTGAAGCAAACTTTACTTTACATATTTCACTTAAAGAACATCTAAAATAGAAACACTAAACAAATCCTAAAAATTCTACCTGACCCTCCATGTTAGGTCCATCAAATTGAGTTCTATGTTTCATATCAAGATCACTTTGAATGGAGACACTGATGGTGGTTGAATTCCTAAGTGCACCTACTCAAAGTGACCTTGTCTATGTGTTTACAGCAATTAGACACTTTGAAGCAAACTTTAGATTATACATTTCACTTAAAGAACATCTCCAATAGAGACACCTCAAATGGAAACATTTGTGGTTTTCCTTTTTCTTTACTGCTCCCTTTTGGGCAATTCTTTATTTTGAATGGTTTAGGGAATCGTTTATTTATGTGTGAATAAGATGCCTCTGATTGAAACTGCACAAACCTTCAACAACTATTGGAGACAAAAGATGACAACAAAATACAATGGGGAGCTACGACAGTCGTTAGCCAACCATTCGTTTCATGATGTAATCTCGTCGATTTAAATATGGGTGGGACTACAAGAGGAGTATTGAGTTCATATAAAAGAGACTCATGACCAGGTATCCCTCATGGATTTGGAAACACAGACAACACAGTATATTTCAAAAGAACTTCCAGATTAACTGGTAAGGAAGAGCGTCCATTACAAGTCTGTATTATTGGTCCAACTCATGCAAGAACTTGTCTCTTGAATTCAGTAAGTCCATCTGCTTGGACCAGTTGTACACAACAACTGCTACAAATTCTACCTGACGGTCCATGTTAGGTCCATCAAATTGAGTTCAATGTTTCATATCAAGATCACTTTGAATGGAGACACTGATGGTGGTTGTTTCCTAAGTGCACCCACTCAAAGTGACCTTGCCTATGAGTTTACAGCCATTAGACACTTTGAAGCAAACTTTACTTTACATATTTCACTTAAAGAACATCTAAAATAGAAACACTCAACAAATCCTAAAAATTCTACCTGACCCTCCATGTTGAGTCCATCAAATTGAGTTCTATGTTTCATATCAAGATCACTTTGAATGGAGACACTGATGGTGGTTGAATTCCTAAGTGCACCCACTCAAAGTGACCTTGCCTATGTGTTTACAGCAATTAGACACTTTGAAGCAAACTTTAGATTATACATTTCACTTTAAGAACATCTGCAATAGAGACACCTCAAATGGAAACATTTGTGGTTTTCCTTTTTCTTTACTGCTCCCTTTTGGGCAATTCTTTATTTTGAATGGTTTAGGGAATCGTTTATTTATGTGTGAATAAGATGCCTCTGATTGAAACTGCACAAACCTTCAACAACTATTGGAGACAAAAGATGACAACAAAATACAATGGGGAGCTACGACAGTCGTTAGCCAACCATTCGTTTCATGATGTAATCTCGTCGATTTAAATGTGGGTGGGACTACAAGAGGAGTATTGAGTTCATATAAAAAGAGACTCATGACCAGGTATCCCTCATGGATTTGGAAACACAGACAACACAGGATATACTGGTAAAAGAACGTCCATTACAAGTCTGTATTATTGGTCCAACTCATGCATGCAAGAACTTGTCACATGAATTCAGTAAGTGCATCTGCTTGGACCAGTTGTACAACAACTGCTCAAATTCTACCTGAAGAATCTTGTCCATCAAATTGAGTTTAATTCAGTCAAGATCACTTTGAATGGAGACACTGATCTCCTTGGACACTCAAAGTTGCCTATGAGTTTACAGCAATTAGAACTTTGAAGCAAACTTTACTTTATATAATTCTAACATCTGAGACACTCAACAAATCCTACAAATTCTACCTGACCCTCCATGTTGTTAGGTCCATCAAATTGAGTTCTATGTTTCATATCAAGATCACTTTGAATTGAGACACTGATGGTGGTTGTATTCCTAAGTGCACCCACTCAAAGTGACCTTGACTATGAGTTTACAGCAATTAGACACTTTGAAGCAAACTTTACTTTACATATTTCACTTAAAGAACATCTAAAATAGAAACACTAAACAAATCCTAAAAATTCTACCTGGCCCTCCATGTTAGGTCCATCAAACTGAGATCAATGTTTCATATCAAGATCACTTTGAATGGAGACACTGATGGTGGTTGTATTCCTGAGTGCACCCACTCAAAGTGACCTTGCCTATGAGTTTACAGCCATTAGACACTTTGAAGCAAAGTTTAGATTATACATTTCACTTAAAGAACATCTCCAATAGAGACACCTGAAATGGAAACATTTGTGGTTTTCCTTTTTCTTTACTGCTCCCTTTTGGGCAATTCTTTATTTTGAATGGTTTAGGGAATCGTTTATTTATGTGTGAATAAGATGCCTCTGATTGAAACTGCACAAACCTTCAACAACTATTGGAGACAAAAGATGACAACAAAATACAATGGGGCCCTACGACAGTCGTTAGCCAACCATTCGTTTCATGATGGAATCTCGTTGGTTTAAATGTGGGTGGGACTGCAAGAGGATTATTGAGTTTATATAAAAAGAGACTCATGACCAGGTATCCCTCAAGGATTTGGAAACACAGAAAATACAGTATATTTCAAAAGAACTTCCAGATTAACTGGTAAGGAAGAGCGTCTGTATTAATGGTCCACCTCATGCAAGAACTTGTCTCTTGAATTCAGTAAGTCCATCTGCTTGGACCAGTTGTACACAACAACTGCTACAAATTCTACCTGACCGTCCATGTTAGGTCCATCAAACTGAGATCAATGTTTCATATCAAGATCACTTTAAATGGAGACACTGATGGTGGTTGAATTCCTAAGTGCACCCACTCAAAGTGACCTTGGCTACGAGTTTACAGCCATTAGACACTTTGAAGCAAACTTTACATATTTCACTTAAAGAACATCTAAAATAGAAACACTCAACAAATCCTAAAAATTCTACCTGACGGTCCATGTTGAGTCCATCAAATTGAGTTCTGTTTCATATAAAGATCACTTTGAATGGAGACACTGATGGTGGTTGAATTCCTAAGTCCACCTACTCAAAGTGACCTTGCCTATGTGTTTACAGCAATTAGACACTTTGAAGGAAACTTTAGATTATACATTTCACTTTAAGAACATCTCCAATAGAGACACCTGAAATGGAAACATTTGTGGTTTTCCTTTTTCTTTACTGCTCCCTTTTGAGCAATTCTTTATTTTGAATAGTTTAGGGTATCGACCAGGTATCCCTCATGGATTTGGAAACACAGACAACACAGGATGTACCAATAGAACTTCAGGAACCACTGGTAAGGAAGAGCGTCCATTACAAGTCTGTATAATTGGTCCAAATCATGCAAGAACTTGTCTCTTGAATTCAGTAAGTCCATCTGCTTGGACCAGTTGTACACAACAACTGCTACAAATTCTACCTGACGGTCCATGTTAGGTCCATCAAACTGAGATCAATGTTTCATATCAAGATCACTTTGAATGGAGACACTGATGGTGGTTGTATTCCTAAGTGCACCCACTCAAAGTGACCTTGCCTATGAGTTTACAGCCATTAGACACTTTGAAGCAAACTTTAGATTATACATTTCACTTAAAGAACATCTCCAATAGAGACACCTCAAATGGAAACATTTGTGGTTTTCCTTTTTCTTTACTGCTCCCTTTTGGGCAATTCTTTATTTTGAATGGTTTAGGGAATCGTTTATTTATGTGTGAATAAGATGCCTCTGATTGAAATTGCAAAAACCTTCAACAACTATTGGAGACAAAAGATGACAACAAAATACAATGGGGAGCTACGACAGTCGTTAGCCAACCATTCGTTTCATGATGTAATCTCGTCGATTTAAATATGGGTGGGACTACAAGAGGAGTATTGAGTTCATATAAAAGAGACTCATGTCCAGGTATCCCTCATGGATTTGGAAACACAGACAACACAGGATATACCAAAAGAACTTCAGGAACCACTGGTAAGGAAGAGCGTCCATTACAAGTCTGTATTATTGGTCCAACTCATGCAAGAACTTGTCTCTTGAATTCAGTAAGTGCATCTGCTTGGACCAGTTGTACACAACAACTGCTACAAATTCTACCTGACGGTCCATGTTAGGTCCATCAAACTGAGATCAATGTTTCATATCAAGATCACTTTGAATGGAGACACTGATGGTGGTTGTTTTCCTAAGTGCACCCACTCAAAGTGACCTTGCCTATGAGTTCACAGCAATTAGACACTTTGAAGCAAACTTTACTTTACATATTTCACTTAAAGAACATCTAAAATAGAAACACTAAACAAATCCTAAAAATTCTACCTGACCCTCCATGTTAGGTCCATCAAATTGAGTTCTATGTTTCACATCAAGATCACTTTGAATGGAGACACTGATGGTGGTTGAATTCTAAGTGCACCTACTCAAAGTGACCTTGTCTATGTGTTTACAGCCATTAGACACTTTGAAGCAAACTTTAGATTATACATTTCACTTAAAGAACATCTCCAATAGAGACACCTCAAATGGAAACATGGAAACAAATGTGGTTTTCCTTTTTCTTTACTGCTCCCTTTTGGGCAATTCTTTATTTTCAATAGTTTAGGGAATCGTTTATTTATGTGTGAATAAGATGCCTCTGATTGAAACTGCACAAACCTTCAACAACTATTGGAGACAAAAAATGACAACAAAATACAATGGGGGAGCTACGACAGTCGTTAGCCAACCATTCGTTTCATGATGGAATCTCGTTGGTTTAAATGTGGGTGGGACTGCAAGAGGATTATTGAGTTTATATAAAAGAGACTCATGACCAGGTATCCCTCAAGGATTTGGAAACACAGAAAATACAGTATATTTCAAAAGAAGTTCCAGATTAACTGGTAAGGAAGAGCGTCTGTATTATTGGTCCACCTCATGCAAGAACTTGTCTCTTGAATTCAGTAAGTCCATCTGCTTGGATCAGTTGTACACAACAACTGCTACAAATTCTACCTGACGGTCCATGTTAGGTCCATCAAATTGAGTTCTATGTTTCATATAAAGATCACTTTGAATGGAGACACTGATGGTGGTTGTATTCCTAAGTGCACCCACTCAAAGTGACCTTGCCTATGAGTTTACAGCCATTAGACACTTTGAAGCAAACTTTAGATTATACATTTCACTTAAAGAACATCTCGAATAGAGACACCTCAAATGGAAACATTTGTGGTTTTCCTTTTTCTTTACTGCTCCCTTTTGGGCAATTCTTTATTTTGAATGGTTTAGGGAATCGTTTATTTATGTGTGAATAAGATGCCTCTGATTGAAATTGCACAAACCTTCAACAACTATTGGAGACAAAAGATGACAACAAAATACAATGGGGAGCTACGACAGTCGTTAGCCAACCATTCGTTTCATGATGTAATCTCGTCGATTTAAATATGGGTGGGACTACAAGAGGAGTATTGAGTTCATATAAAAAGAGACTCATGACCAGGTATCCCTCATGGATTTGCAAACACAGACAACACAGGATATACCAAAAGAACTTCAGGAACCACTGGTAAGGAAGAGCGTCCATTACAAGTCTGTATTATTGGTCCAACTCATGCAAGAACTTGTCTCTTGAATTTAGTAAGTGCATCTGCTTGGACCAGTTGTACACAACAACTGCTACAAATTCTACCAAACCCCACTGTTAGGTCTATCAAATTGAAATCTATGTTTCATATAACCTCACTGGTAAGGAAGAGCGTTTGTTACATGTCTGTATTATTGGTCCAACTCATGCAAGACCTTGTCTCTTGAATTCAGTAAGTGCATCTGCTTGGACCAGTTGTACACAACAACTGCTACAAATTCCACCTGACGGTCCATGTTAGGTCCATCAAACTGAGATCAATGTTTCATATCAAGATCACTTTGAATTGAGACACTGATGGTGGTTGTATTCCTAAGTGCACCCACTCAAAGTGACCTTGACTATGAGTTTACAACAATTAGACACTTTGAAGCAAACTTTAGATTATACATTTCATCTGCTTGGACCAGGTCCACAACAACTCCTACAAATTCTACCAAACCCCCATGTTAGGTCTATCAAATTGAGTTCTATGTTTCATAACTTCACTGCTAAGGAAGAGCGTTTGTTACATGTCTGTATTATTGGTCCAACTCATGCAAGAACTTGTCTCTTGAATTCAGTATGTACTAACGACGGTCGTTAGCCAATCATTTGTTTCATGACGTAATCTCATTGATTTAAATATGGGTGGGACTACAAGAGGAGTATTGAGTTCATATAAAAGAGACTCATGACCAGGTATCCCTCATGGATTTGGAAACACAGACAACACAGGATGTACCAATAGAACTTCAGGAACCACTGGTAAGGAAGAGCGTCCATTACAAGTCTGTATTATTGGTCCAACTCATGCAAGAACTTGTCTCTTGAATTCAGTAAGTCCATCTGCTTGGACCAGTTGTACACAACAACTGCTACAAATTCTACCTGACGGTCCATGTTAGGTCCATCAAACTGAGATCAATGTTTCATATCAAGATCACTTTGAATGGAGACACTGATGGTGGTTGTATTCCTAAGTGCACCCACTCAAAGTGACCTTGACTATGAGTTTACAGCAATTAGACACTTTGAAGCAAACTTTACTTTATATATTTCACTTAAAGAACATCTAAAATAGAAACACTCAACAAATCCTAAAAATTCTACCTGACCCTCCATGTTAGGTCCATCAAATTGAGTTCTATGTTTCATATTAAGATCACTTTGAATTGAGACACTGATGGTGGTTGAATTCCTAAGTGCACCCACTCAAAGTGACCTTGCCTATGAGTTTACAGCAATTAGACACTTTGAAGCAAAGTTTAGATTATACATTTCACTTAAAGAATATCTCCAATAGAGACACCTCAAATGGAAACATTTGTGGTTTTCCTTTTTCTTTACTGCTCCCTTTTGATCAATTCTTTATTTTGAATAGTTTATGTGGTATCGACCATTGGGTATCCTCATGGATTTGGAAACCACAGACAACATTTAAGGAGTGGGACCAATAGAACTTCATGAACCTCATGGATTTGGAAACACAGACAACAAGAGGAGGAACCACTGGTAAGGAAGAGCGTCCATTACAAGTCTGTATTATTGGTCCAACTCATGCAAGAACTTGTCTCTTGAATTCAGTAAGTCCATCTGCTTGGACCAGTTGTACACAACAACTGCTACAAATTCTACCTGACGGTCCATGTTAGGTCCATCAAACTGAGATCAATGTTTCATATCAAGATCACTTTGAATGGAGACACTGATGGTGGTTGTTTTCCAGTGCACCCACTCAAAGTGACCTTGCCTATGAGTTCACAGCAATTAGACACTTTGAAGCAAACTTTACTTTACATATTTCACTTAAAGAACATCTAAAATAGAAACACTAAACAAATCCTAAAAATTCTACCTGACCCTCCATGTTAGGTCCATCAAATTGAGTTCTATGTTTCACATCAAGATCACTTTGAATGGAGACACTGATGGTGGTTGAATTCCTAAGTGCACCTACTCAAAGTGACCTTGTCTATGTGTTTACAGCCATTAGACACTTTGAAGCAAACTTTAGATTATACATTTCACTTAAAGAACATCTCCAATAGAGACACCTCAAATGGAAACATTTGTGGTTTTCCTTTTCTTTACTGCTCCCTTTTGGGCAATTCTTTATTTTGAATGGTTTAGGGAATCGTTTATTTATGTGTGAATAAGATGCCTCTGATTGAAACTGCACAAACCTTCAACAACTATTGGAGACAAAAGATGACAACAAAATACAATGGGGAGCTACGACAGTCGTTAGCCAACCATTCGTTTCATGATGTAATCTCGTCGATTTAAATATGGGTGGGACTACAAGAGGAGTATTGAGTTCATATAAAAGAGACTCATGACCAGGTATCCCTCAAGGATTTGGAAACACAGACAACACAGTATATTTCAAAAGAACTTCCAGATTAACTGGTAAGGAAGAGCGTCTGTATTATTGGTCCACCTCATGCAAGAACTTGTCTCTTGAATTCAGTAAGTCCATCTGCTTGGACCAGTTGTACACAACAACTGCTACAAATTCTACCTGACGGTCCATGTTAGGTCCATCAAATTGAGTTCTATGTTTCATATCAAGATCACTTTGAATGGAGACACTGATGGTGGTTGTTTTCCTAAGTGCACCCACTCAAAGTGACCTTGGCTATGAGTTTACAGCAATTAGACACTTTGAAGCAAACTTTACTTTACATATTTCACTTAAAGAACATCTAAAATAGAAACACTAAACAAATCCTAAAAATTCTACCTGACGGTCCATGTTGAGTCCATCAAATTGAGTTCTATGTTTCATATAAAGATCACTTTGAATGGAGACACTGATGGTGGTTGAATTCCTAAGTGCACCTACTCAAAGTGACCTTTGCCTATGAGTTTACAGCAATTAGACACTTTGAAGCAAACTTTAGATTATACATTTCACTTTAAGAACATCTCCAATAGAGACACCTCAAATGGAAACATTTGTGGTTTTCCTTTTCTTTACTGCTCCCTTTTGGGCAATTCTTTATTTTGAATGGTTTAGGGAATCGTTTATTTATGTGTGAATAAGATGCCTCTGATTGAAACTGCACAAACCTTCAACAACTATTGGAGACAAAAGATGACAACAAAATACAATGGGGAGCTACGACAGTCGTTAGCCAACTATTCGTTTCATGATGTAATCTCGTCGATTTAAATGTGGGTGGGACTACAAGAGGAGTATTGAGTTCATATAAAAGAGACTCATGACCAGGTATCCCTCATGGATTTGGAAACACAGACAACACAGTATATATACTGGTAAGGAAGAGCGTCCATTACAAGTCTGTATTATTGGTCCAACTCATGCAAGAACTTGTCACATGAATTCAGTAAGTGCATCTGCTTGGACCAGTTGTATACAACAACTGCTACAAATTCTACCTGACGGTCCATCTTAGGTCCATCAAATTGAGTTTAATGTTTCATATCAAGATCACTTTGAATGGAGACACTGATGGTGGTTGTATTCTAAGTGCACCCACTCAAAGTGACCTTGCCTATGAGTTTACAGCAATTAGAGACTTTGAAGCAAACTTTACTTTATATATTTCACTTAAATAACATCTAAAATAGAGACACTCAACAAATCCTACAAATTCTACCTGACCCTCCATGTTAGGTCCATCAAATTGAGTTCTATGTTTCATATCAAGATCACTTTGAATTGAGACACTGATGGTGGTTTATTCCTAAGTGCACCCACTCAAAGTGACCTTGACTATGAGTTTACAGCAATTAGACACTTTGAAGCAAACTTTACTTTACATATTTCACTTAAAGAACATCTAAAATAGAAACACTAAACAAATCCTAAAAATTCTACCTGGCCCTCCATGTTAGGTCCATCAAACTGAGATCAATGTTTCATATCAAGATCACTTTGAATGGAGACACTGATGGTGGTTGTATTCCTGAGTGCACCCACTCAAAGTGACCTTGCCTATGAGTTTACAGCCATTAGACACTTTGAAGCAAAGTTTAGATTATACATTTCACTTAAAGAACATCTCCAATAGAGACACCTCAAATGGAAACATTTGTGGTTTTCCTTTTTCTTTACTGCTCCCTTTTGGGCAATTCTTTATTTTGAATGGTTTAGGGAATCGTTTATTTATGTGTGAATAAGATGCCTCTGATTGAAACTGCACAAACCTTCAACAACTATTGGAGACAAAAGATGACAACAAAATACAATGGGGCCCTACGACAGTTGTTAGCCAACCATTCGTTTCATGATGGAATCTCGTTGGTTTAAATGTGGGTGGGACTGCAAGAGGATTATTGAGTTTATATAAAAGAGACTCATGACCAGGTATCCCTCAAGGATTTGGAAACACAGAAAATACAGTATATTTCAAAAGAACTTCCAGATTAACTGGTAAGAAGAGCGTCTGTATTAATGGTCCACCTCATGCAAGAACTTGTCTCTTGAATTCAGTAAGTCCATCTGCTTGGACCAGTTGTACACAACAACTGCTACAAATTCTACCTGACCGTCCATGTTAGGTCCATCAAACTGAGATCAATGTTTCATATCAAGATCACTTTAAATGGAGACACTGATGGTGGTTGAATTCCTAAGTGCACCCACTCAAAGTGACCTTGGCTATGAGTTTACAGCCATTAGACACTTTGAAGCAAACTTTTTACATATTTCACTTAAAGAACATCTAAAATAGAAACACTCAACAAATCCTAAAAATTCTACCTGACCCGGTCCATGTTGAGTCCATCAAATTGAGTTCTGTTTCATATAAAGATCACTTTGAATGGAGACACTGATGGTGGTTGAATTCCTAAGTCCACCTACTCAAAGTGACCTTGCCTATGTGTTTACAGCAATTAGACACTTTGAAGGAAACTTTAGATTATACCATTTTAAGAACATCACTTTAAGAACATCTCCAATAGAGACACCTGAAATGGAAACATTTGTGGTTTTCCTTTTTCTTTACTGCTCCCTTTTGAGCAATTCTTTATTTTGAATAGTTTAGGGTATCGACCAGGTATCCCTCATGGATTTGGAAACACAGACAACACAGGATGTACCAATAGAACTTCAGGAACCACTGGTAAGGAAGAGCGTCCATTACAAGTCTGTATTATTGGTCCAACTCATGCAAGAACTTGTCTCTTGAATTCAGTAAGTCCATCTGCTTGGACCAGTTGTACACAACAACTGCTACAAATTCTACCTGACGGTCCATGTTAGGTCCATCAAACTGAGATCAATGTTTCATATCAAGATCACTTTGAATGGAGACACTGATGGTGGTTGTATTCCTAAGTGCACCCACTCAAAGTGACCTTGCCTATGAGTTTACAGCCATTAGACACTTTGAAGCAAACTTTAGATTATACATTTCACTTAAAGAACATCTCCATATAGAGACACCTCAAATGGAAACATTTGTGGTTTTCTTTTTCTTTACTGCTCCCTTTTGGGCAATTCTTTATTTTGAATGGTTTAGGGAATCGTTTATTTATGTGTGAATAAGATGCCTCTGATTGAAATTGCAAAAACCTTCAACAACTATTGGAGACAAAAGATGACAACAAAATACAATGGGAGCTACGACAGTCGTTAGCCAACCATTCGTTTCATGATGTAATCTCGTCGATTTAAATATGGGTGGGACTACAAGAGGAGTATTGAGTTCATATATAAAAGAGACTCATGTCCAGGTATCCCTCATGGATTTGGAAACACAGACAACACAGGATATACCAAAAGAACTTCAGGAACCACTGGTAAGGAAGAGCGTCCATTACAAGTCTGTATTATTGGTCCAACTCATGCAAGAACTTGTCTCTTGAATTCAGTAAGTGCATCTCCTTGGACCAGTTGTACACAACAACTGCTACAAATTCTACCTGACGGTCCATGTGTTAGGTCCATCAAACTGAGATCAATGTTTCATATCAAGATCACTTTGAATGGAGACACTGATGGTGGTTGTTTTCCTAAGTGCACCCACTCAAAGTGACCTTGCCTATGAGTTCACAGCAATTAGACACTTTGAAGCAAACTTTACTTTACATATTTCACTTAAAGAACATCTAAAATAGAAACACTAAACAAATCCTAAAAATTCTACCTGACCCTCCATGTTAGGTCCATCAAATTGAGTTCTATGTTTCACATCAAGATCACTTTGAATGGAGACACTGATGGTGGTTGAATTCCTAAGTGCACCTACTCAAAGTGACCTTGTCTATGTGTTTACAGCAATTAGACACTTTGAAGCAAACTTTAGATTATACATTTCACTTAAAGAACATCTCCAATAGAGACACCTCAAATGGAAACAATTGTGGTTTTCCTTTTCTTTACTGCTCCCTTTTGGGCAATTCTTTATTTTCAATAGTTTAGGGAATCGTTTATTTATGTGTGAATAAGATGCCTCTGATTGAAACTGCACAAACCTTCAACAACTATTGGAGACAAAAATGACAACAAAATACAATGGGGAGCTACGACAGTCGTTAGCCAACCATTCGTTTCATGATGGAATCTCGTTGGTTTAAATGTGGGTGGGACTGCAAGAGGATTATTGAGTTTATATAAAAGAGACTCATGACCAGGTATCCTCAAGGATTTGGAAACACAGAAAATACAGTATATTTCAAAAGAAGTTCCAGATTAACTGGTAAGGAAGAGCGTCTGTATTATTGGTCCACCTCATGCAAGAACTTGTCTCTTGAATTCAGTAAGTCCATCTGCTTGGATCAGTTGTACACAACAACTGCTACAAATTCTACCTGACGGTCCATGTTAGGTCCATCAAATTGAGTTCTATGTTTCATATCAAGATCACTTTGAATGGAGACACTGATGGTGGTTGTATTCCTGAGTGCAGCCACTCAAAGTGACCTTGCCTATGTGTTTACAGCAATTAGACACTTTGAAGCAAACTTTACTTTACATATTTCACTTAAAGAACATCTAAAATAGAAACACTAAACAAATCCTAAAAATTCTACCTGGCCCTCCATGTTAGGTCCATCAAACTGAGATCAATGTTTCATATCAAGATCACTTTGAATGGAGACACTGATGGTGGTTGTATTCCTGAGTGCACCCACTCAAAGTGACCTTGCCTATGAGTTTACAGCCATTAGACACTTTGAAGCAAAGTTTAGATTATACATTTCACTTAAAGAACATCTCCAATAGAGACACCTGAAATGGAAACATTTGTGGTTTTCCTTTTTCTTTACTGCTCCCTTTTGAGCAATTCTTTATTTTGAATAGTTTAGGGAATCGACCAGGTATCCCTCATGGATTTGGAAACACAGACAACACAGGATGTACCAATAGAACTTCAGGAACCACTGGTAAGGAGGAGCATCCATTACAAGTCTGTATTATTGGTCCAACTCATAAGAACTTGTCTCTTGAATTCAGTAAGTGCATCTGCTTGGACCAGTTGTACACGACAACTGCTACAAATTCTAGCTGACGGTCCATGTTAGGTCCATCAAACTGAGTTCTATGTTTCATATAAAGATCACTTTGAATGGAGACACTGATGGTGGTTGTATTCCTAAGTGCACCCACTCAAAGTGACCTTGCCTATGAGTTTACAGCCATTAGACACTTTGAAGCAAACTTTAGATTATACATTTCACTTAAAGAACATCTCCAATAGAGACACCTCAAATGGAAACATTTGTGGTTTTCCTTTTCTTTACTGCTCCCTTTGGGCAATTCTTTATTTTGAATGGTTTAGGGAATCGTTTATTTATGTGTTAATAAGATGCCTCTGATTGAAACTGCACAAACCTTCAACAACTATTGGAGACAAAAGATGACAACAAAATACAATGGGGCCCTACGACAGTCGTTAGCCAACCATTAGTTTCATGATGGAATCTCGTTGGTTTAAATGTGGGTGGGACTGCAAGAGGATTATTGAGTTTATATAAAAAGAGACTCATGACCAGGTATCCCTCAAGGATTTGGAAACACAGAAAATACAGTATATTTCAAAAGAACTTCCAGATTAACTGGTAAGGAAGAGCGTCTGTATTATTGGTCCACCTCATGCAAGAACTTGTCTCTTGAATTCAGTAAGTCCATCTGCTTGGACCAGTTGTACACAACAACTGCTACAAATTCTACCTGACGGTCCATGTTAGGTCCATCAAATTGAGTTCTATGTTTCATATCAAGATCACTTTGAATGGAGACACTGATGGTGGTTGTATTCCTAAGTGCAGCCACTCAAAGTGACCTTGCCTATGTGTTTACAGCAATTAGACACTTTGAAGCAAACTTTACTTTACATATTTCACTTAAAGAACATCTAAAATAGAAACACTAAACAAATCCTAAAAATTCTACCTGGCCCTCCATGTTAGGTCCATCAAACTGAGTTCTATGTTTCACATCAAGATCACTTTGAATGGAGACACTGATGGTGGTTGAATTCCTAAGTGCACCTACTCAAAGTGACCTTGCCTATGTGTTTACAGCAATTAGATACTTTAAAGCAAACTTTAAATTATACATTTCACTTAAAGAACATCTCCAATAGAGACACCTCAAATGGAAACATTTGTGGTTTTCCTTTTTCTTTACTGCTCCCTTTTGGGCAATTCTTTATTTTGAATGGTTTAGGGAATCGTTTATTTATGTGTGAATAAGATGCCTCTGATTGAAATTGCAAAAACCTTCAACAACTATTGGAGACAAAAGATGACAACAAAATACAATGGGGAGCTACGACAATCGTTAGCCAACTATTCGTTTCATGATGTAATCTCGTCGATTTAAATGTGGGTGGGACTACAAGAGGAGTATTGAGTTCATATAAAAAGAGACTCATGACCAGGTATCCCTCATGGATTTGGAAACACAGACAACACAGGATATACCAAAAGAACTTCAGGAACCACTGGTAAGGAAGAGCGTCCATTACAAGTCTGTATTATTGGTCCAACTCATGCAAGAACTTGTCACATGAATTCAGTAAGTGCATCTGCTTGGACCAGTTGTATACAACAACTGCTACAAATTCTACCTGACGGTCCATCTTAGGTCCATCAAATTGAGTTTAATGTTTCATATCAAGATCACTTTGAATGGAGACACTGATGGTGGTTGTATTTCTAAGTGCACCCACTCAAAGTGACCTTGCCTATGAGTTTACAGCAATTAGAGACTTTGAAGCAAACTTTACTTTATATATTTCACTTAAATAACATCTAAAATAGAGACACTCAACAAATCCTACAAATTCTACCTGACCCTCCATGTTAGGTCCATCAAATTGAGTTCTATGTTTCATATCAAGATCACTTTGAATTGAGACACTGATGGTGGTTGTATTCCTAAGTGCACCCACTCAAAGTGACCTTGACTATGAGTTTACAGCAATTAGACACTTTGAAGCAAACTTTAGATTATACATTTCATCTGCTTGGACCAGTTTTCCACAACAACTCCTACAAAATCTACCAAACCCCAATGTTAGGTCTATCAAATTGAGTTCTATGTTTCATAACTTCACTGCTAAGGAAGAGCGTTCGTTACATGTCTGTATTATTGGTCCAACTCATGCAAGAACTTGTCTCTTGAATTCAGTATGTACTAACGACGGTCGTTAGCCAACCATTTGTTTCATGATGTAACTCGTCGATTTAAATATGGGTGGGACTACAAGAGGAGTATTGAGTTCATATAAAAAGAGACTCATGTCCAGGTATCCCTCATGGATTTGGAAACACAGACAACACAGGATATACCAAAAGAACTTCAGGAACCACTGGTAAGGAAGAGCGTCCATTACAAGTCTGTATTATTGGTCCAACTCATGCAAGAACTTGTCTCTTGAATTCAGTAAGTGCATCTCCTTGGACCAGTTGTACACAACAACTGCTACAAATTCTACCTGACGGTCCATGTTAGGTCCATCAAACTGAGATCAATGTTTCATATCAAGATCACTTTGAATGGAGACACTGATGGTGGTTGTATTCCTAAGTGCACCCACTCAAAGTGACCTTGCCTATGAGTTTACAGCCATTAGACACTTTGAAGCAAACTTTAGATTATACATTTCACTTAAAGAACATCTCCAATAGAGACACCTCAAATGGAAACATTTGTGGTTTTCCTTTTTCTTTACTGCTCCCTTTTGGGCAATTCTTTATTTTGAATAGTTTAGGGAATCGTTTATTTATGTGTGAATAAGATGCCTCTGATTGAAACTGCACAAAACCTTCAACAACTATTGGAGACAAAAGATGACAACAAAATACAATGGGGCCCTACGACAGTCGTTAGCCAACCATTAGTTTCATGATGGAATCTCGTTGGTTTAAATGTGGGTGGGACTGCAAGAGGATTATTGAGTTTATATAAAAGAGACTCATGACCAGGTATCCCTCAAGGATTTGGAAACACAGAAAATACAGTATATTTCAAAAGAACTTCCAGATTAACTGGTAAGGAAGAGCGTCCTGTATTATTGGTCCACCTCATGCAAGAACTTGTCTCTTGAATTCAGTAAGTCCATCTGCTTGGACCAGTTGTACACAACAACTGCTACAAATTCTACCTGACGGTCCATGTTAGGTCCATCAAATTGAGTTCTATGTTTCATATCAAGATCACTTTGAATGGAGACACTGATGGTGGTTGTATTCCTAAGTGCAGCCACTCAAAGTGACCTTGCCTATGTGTTTACAGCAATTAGACACTTTGAAGCAAACTTTACTTTACATATTTCACTTAAAGAACATCTAAAATAGAAACACTAAACAAATCCTAAAAATTCTACCTGGCCCTCCATGTTAGGTCCATCAAACTGAGTTCTATGTTTCACATCAAGATCACTTTGAATGGAGACACTGATGGTGGTTGAATTCCTAAGTGACCCTACTCAAAGTGACCTTGCCTATGTGTTTACAGCAATTAGACACTTTGAAGCAAACTTTAGATTATACATTTCACTTAAAGAACATCTCCAATAGAGACACCTCAAATGGAAACATTTGTGGTTTTCCTTTTCTTTACTGCTCCCTTTTGGGCCTTTTTTGAGCAATTCGTTTTTATTTTGAATAGTTTGGGAATCGCACAAACCTTCAACAACAGGTATGACCCTCATGGATTTGGAAACACAGACAACACAGGATGTACCAATAGAACTTCAGGAACCACTGGTAAGGAGGAGCATCCATTACAAGTCTGTATTATTGGTCCAACTCATGCAAGAACTTGTCTCTTGAATTCAGTAAGTGCATCTGCTTGGACCAGTTGTACACAACAACTGCTACAAATTCTACCTGACTGTCCATGTTAGGTCCATCAAACTGAGTTCTATGTTTCATATAAAGATCACTTTGAATGGAGACACTGATGGTGGTTGTATTCCTAAGTGCACCCACTCAAAGTGACCTTGCCTATGAGTTTACAGCCATTAGACACTTTGAAGCAAACTTTAGATTATACATTTCACTTAAAGAACATCTCCAATAGAGACACCTCAAATGGAAACATTTGTGGTTTTCCTTTTCTTTACTGCTCCCTTTTGGGCAATTGTTTTATTTTGAATGGTTTAGGGAATCGTTTATTTATGTGTGAATAAGATGCCTCTGATTGAAATTGCAAAACCTTCAACAACTATTGGAGACAAAAGATGACAACAAAATACAATGGGAGAGCTACGACAGTAGATCGTACATTTCACCATCGTTTCATGATGTAATGGAAACATTTTGGATTTAAATATGGGTGGGACTACAAGAGGAGTATTGAGTTTATAAAAAAGAGACTCATGTCCAGGTATCCCTCATGGATTTGGAAACACAGACAACACAGGATATACCAAAGAACTTCAGGAACCACTGGTAAGGAAGAGCGTCCATTACAAGTCTGTATTATTGGTCCAACTCATGCAAGAACTTGTCTCTTGAATTCAGTAAGTGCATCTCCTTGGACCAGTTGTACACAACAACTGCTACAAATTCTACCTGACGGTCCATGTTAGGTCCATCAAACTGAGATCAATGTTTCATATCAAGATCACTTTGAATGGAGACACTGATGGTGGTTGTTTTCCTAAGTGCACCCACTCAAAGTGACCTTGCCTATGAGTTTACAGCCATTAGACACTTTGAAGCAAACTTTAGATTATACATTTCACTTAAAGAACATCTCCAATAGAGACACCTCAAATGGAAACATTTGTGGTTTTCCTTTTCTTTACTGCTCCTTTTGGGCAATTCTTTATTTTGAATGGTTTAGGGAATCGTTTATTTATGTGTTAATAAGATGCCTCTGATTGAAACTGCACAAACCTTCAACAACTATTGGAGACAAAAGATGACAACAAAATACAATGGGGCCCTACGACAGTCGTTAGCCAACCATTCGTTTCATGATGGAATCTCGTTGGTTTAAATGTGGGTGGGACTGCAAGAGGATTATTGAGTTTATATAAAAAGAGACTCATGACCAGGTATCCCTCAAGGATTTGGAAACACAGAAAATACAGTATATTTCAAAAGAACTTCCAGATTAACTGGTAAGGAAGAGCGTCTGTATTAATGGTCCACCTCATGCAAGAACTTGTCTCTTGAATTCAGTAAGTCCATCTGCTTGGACCAGTTGTACACAACAACTGCTACAAATTCTACCTGACGGTCCATGTTAGGTCCATCAAACTGAGATCAATGTTTCATATCAAGATCACTTTGAATGGAGACACTGATGGTGGTTGTATTCCTAAGTGCACCCACTCAAAGTGACCTTGCCTATGAGTTTACAGCCATTAGACACTTTGAAGCAAACTTTAGATTATACATTTCACTTAAAGAACATCTCCAATAGAGACACCTCAAATGGAAACATTTGTGGTTTTCCTTTTCTTTACTGCTCCCCTTTTGGGCAATTCTTTATTTTGAATGGTTTAGGGAATCGTTTATTTATGTGTGAATAAGATGCCTCTGATTGAAATTGCAAAAACCTTCAACAACTATTGGAGACAAAAGATGACAACAAAATACAATGGGAGCTACGACAGTCGTTAGCCAACCATTCGTTTCATGATGTAATCTCGTCGATTTAAATATGGGTGGGACTACAAGAGGAGTATTGAGTTCATATAAAAGAGACTCATGTCCAGGTATCCCTCATGGATTTGGAAACACAGACAACACAGGATATACCAAAAGAACTTCAGGAACCACTGGTAAGGAAGAGCGTCCATTACAAGTCTGTATTATTGGTCCAACTCATGCAAGAACTTGTCTCTTGAATTCAGTAAGTGCATCTCCTTGGACCAGTTGTACACAACAACTGCTACAAATTCTACCTGACGGTCCATGTTAGGTCCATCAAACTGAGATCAATGTTTCATATCAAGATCACTTTGAATGGAGACACTGATGGTGGTTGTTTTCCTAAGTGCACCCACTCAAAGTGACCTTGCCTATGAGTTCACAGCAATTAGACACTTTGAAGCAAACTTTACTTTACATATTTCACTTAAAGAACATCTAAAATAGAAACACTAAACAAATCCTAAAAATTCTACCTGACCCTCCATGTTAGGTCCATCAAATTGAGTTCTATGTTTCACATCAAGATCACTTTGAATGGAGACACTGATGGTGGTTGAATTCCTAAGTGCACCTACTCAAAGTGACCTTGTCTATGTGTTTACAGCAATTAGACACTTTGAAGCAAACTTTAGATTATACATTTCACTTAAAGAACATCTCCAATAGAGACACCTCAAATGGAAACATTTGTGGTTTTCCTTTTCTTTACTGCTCCCTTTTGGGCAATTCTTTATTTTCAATAGTTTAGGGAATCGTTTATTTATGTGTGAATAAGATGCCTCTGATTGAAACTGCACAAACCTTCAACAACTATTGGAGACAAAAATGACAACAAAATACAATGGGAGCTACGACAGTCGTTAGCCAACCATTCGTTTCATGATGGAATCTCGTTGGTTTAAATGTGGGTGGGACTGCAAGAGGATTATTGAGTTTATATAAAAGAGACTCATGACCAGGTATCCTCAAGGATTTGGAAACACAGAAAATACAGTATATTTCAAAAGAAGTTCCAGATTAACTGGTAAGGAAGAGCGTCTGTATTATTGGTCCACCTCATGCAAGAACTTGTCTCTTGAATTCAGTAAGTCCATCTGCTTGGATCAGTTGTACACAACAACTGCTACAAATTCTACCTGACGGTCCATGTTAGGTCCATCAAATTGAGTTCTATGTTTCATATCAAGATCACTTTGAATGGAGACACTGATGGTGGTTGTATTCCTGAGTGCAGCCACTCAAAGTGACCTTGCCTATGTGTTTACAGCAATTAGACACTTTGAAGCAAACTTTACTTTACATATTTCACTTAAGAACATCTAAAATAGAAACACTAAACAAATCCTAAAAATTCTACCTGGCCCTCCATGTTAGGTCCATCAAACTGAGATCAATGTTTCATATCAAGATCACTTTGAATGGAGACACTGATGGTGGTTGTATTCCTGAGTGCACCTACTCAAAGTGACCTTGCCTATGAGTTTACAGCCATTAGACACTTTGAAGCAAAGTTTAGATTATACATTTCACTTAAAGAACATCTCCAATAGAGACACCTGAAATGGAAACATTTGTGGTTTTCCTTTTCTTTACTGCTCCCTTTTGAGCAATTCTTTATTTTGAATAGTTTAGGGAATCGACCAGGTATCCCTCATGGATTTGGAAACACAGACAACACAGGATGTACCAATAGAACTTCAGGAACCACTGGTAAGGAGGAGCATCCATTACAAGTCTGTATTATTGGTCCAACTCATGCAAGAACTTGTCTCTTGAATTCAGTAAGTGCATCTGCTTGGACCAGTTGTACACAACAACTGCTACAAATTCTAGCTGACGGTCCATGTTAGGTCCATCAAACTGAGTTCTATGTTTCATATAAAGATCACTTTGAATGGAGACACTGATGGTGGTTGTATTCCTAAGTGCACCCACTCAAAGTGACCTTGCCTATGAGTTTACAGCCATTAGACACTTTGAAGCAAACTTTAGATTATACATTTCACTTAAAGAACATCTCCAATAGAGACACCTCAAATGGAAACATTTGTGGTTTTCCTTTTTCTTTACTGCTCCCTTTTGGGCAATTCTTTATTTTGAATGGTTTAGGGAATCGTTTATTTATGTGTTAATAAGATGCCTCTGATTGAAACTGCACAAACCTTCAACAACTATTGGAGACAAAAGATGACAACAAAATACAATGGGGGCTCGACGACAGTCGTTAGCCAACCATTAGTTTCATGATGGAATCTCGTTGGTTTAAAATGGGTGGGACTGCAAGAGGATTATTGCGTTTATATAAAAGAGACTCATGACCAGGTATCCCTCAAGGATTTGGAAACACAGAAAATACAGTATATTTCAAAAGAACTTCCAGATTAACTGGTAAGGAAGTACACAACAAGCGTCTGTATTATTGGTCCACCTCATGCAAGAACTTGTCTCTTGAATTCAGTAAGTCCATCTGCTTGGACCAGTTGTACACAACAACTGCTACAAATTCTACCTGACGGTCCATGTTAGGTCCATCAAATTGAGTTCTATGTTTCATATCAAGATCACTTTGAATGGAGACACTGATGGTGGTTGTATTCCTAAGTGCAGCCACCCAAAGTGACCTTGCCTACGTGTTCACAGCCATTAGACACTTTGAAGGAAACTTTAGATTATACATTTCACTGAAAGAACATCTCCAATACAGACACCCCAAATGGAAACATTTGTGGTTTTCCTTTTTCTTTACTGCTCCCTTTTGGGCAATTCTTTATTTTGAATGGTTTAGGGAATCGTTTATTTATGTGTGAATAAGATGCCTCTGATTGAAACTGCACAAACCTTCAACAACTATTGGAGACAAAAGATGACAACAAAATACAATGGGAGCTACGACAGTCGTTAGCCAACCATTCGTTTCATGATGTAATCTCGTCGATTTAAATATGGGTGGGACTACAAGAGGATTATTGAGTTCATATAAAAAGAGACTCATGTCCAGGTATCCCTCATGGATTTGGAAACACAGACAACACAGGATATACCAAAAGAACTTCAGGAACCACTGGTAAGGAAGGCGTCCAACACAAGTCTGTATTATTGGTCCAACTCATGCAAGAACTTGTCTCTTGAATTCAGTAAGTGCATCTCCTTGGACCAGTTGTACACAACAACTGCTACAAATTCTACCTGACGGTCCATGTTAGGTCCATCAAACTGAGATCAATGTTTCATATCAAGATCACTTTGAATGGAGACACTGATGGTGGTTGTTTTGCTAAGTGCACCCACTCAAAGTGACCTTGCCTATGAGTTCACAGCAATTAGACACTTTGAAGCAAACTTTACTTTACATATTTCACTTAAAGAACATCTAAAATAGAAACACTAAACAAATCCTAAAAATTCTACCTGACCCTCCATGTTAGGTCCATCAAATTGAGTTCTATGTTTCACATCAAGATCACTTTGAATGGAGACACTGATGGTGGTTGAATTCCTAAGTGCACCTACTCAAAGTGACCTTGTCTATGTGTTTACAGCCATTAGACACTTTGAAGCAAACTTTAGATTATACATTTCACTTAAAGAACATCTCCAATAGAGACACCTCAAATGGAAACATTTGTGGTTTTCCTTTTTCTTTACTGCTCCATTTTGGGCAATTCTTTATTTTGAATGGTTTAGGGAATCGTTTATTTATGTGTGAATAAGATGCCTCTGATTGAAACTGCACAAACCTTCAACAACTATTGGAGACAAAAGATGACAACAAAATACAATGGGGAGCTACGACAGTCGTTAGCCAACCATTCGTTTCATGATGTAATCTCGTCGATTTAAATATGTGTGGGACTACAAGAGGAGTATTGAGTTCATATAAAAAGAGACATGTCCAGGTATCCCTCATGGATTTGGAAACACAGACAACACAGGATGTACCAATAGAACTTCAGGAACCACTGGTAAGGAGGAGCATCCATTACAAGTCTGTATTATTGGTCCAACTCATGCAAGAACTTGTCTCTTGAATTCAGTAAGTGCATCTGCTTGGACCAGTTGTACACAACAACTGCTACAAATTCTAGCTGACTGTCCATGTTAGGTCCATCAAACTGAGTTCTATGTTTCATATAAAGATCACTTTGAATGGAGACACTGATGGTGGTTGTATTCCTAAGTGCACCCAGTCAAAGTGACCTTGCCTATGAGTTTACAGCCATTAGACACTTTGAAGCAAACTTTAGATTATACATTTCACTTAAAGAACATCTCCAATAGAGACACCTCAAATGGAAACATTTGTGGTTTTCCTTTTCTTTACTGCTCCCTTTTGGGCAATTCTTTATTTTGAATGGTTTAGGGAATCGTTTATTTATTTATGTGTGATTGAAATTGCACAAACATTCAACAACTATTGGAGACAAAAGATGACAACAAAATACAATGGGGAGCTACGACAGTCGTTAGCCAACCATTCGTTTCATGATGTAATCTCGTCGATTTAAATATGGGTGGGACTACAAGAGGAGTATTGAGTTCATATAAAACAGACTCATGTCCAGGTATCCCTCATGGATTTGGAAACACAGACAACACAGGATATACCAAAAGAACTTCAGGAACCACTGGTAAGGAAGAGCGTCCATTACAAGTCTGTATTATTGGTCCAACTCATGCAAGAACTTGTCTCTTGAATTCAGTAAGTGCATCTCCTTGGACCAGTTGTACACAACAACTGCTACAAATTCTACCAAACCCCACTGTTAGGTCTATCAAATTGAAATCTATGTTTCATAACCTCACTGGTAAGGAAGAGCGTTTGTGTTACATGTCTGTATTATTGGTCCAACTCATGCAAGACCTTGTCTCTTGAATTCAGTAAGTGCATCTGCTTGGACCAGTTGTACACAACAACTGCTACAAATTCTACCTGACGGTCCATGTTAGGTCCATCAAACTGAGATCAATGTTTCATATCAAGATCACTTTGAATGGAGACACTGATGGTGGTTGTTTTCCTAAGTGCACCCACTCAAAGTGACCTTGACTATGAGTTTACAGCAATTAGACACTTTGAAGCAAACTTTAGATTATACATTTCATCTGCTTGGACCAGTTGTCCACAACAACTCCTACAAAATCTACCAAACCCCAATGTTAGGTCTATCAAATTGAGTTCTATGTTTCATAACTTCACTGCTAAGGAAGAGGCGTAAGGAAGAGCGTTACATGTCTGTATTATTGGTCCAACTCATGCAAGAACTTGTCTCTTGAATTCAGTAAGTGCATCTGCTTGGACATGTTGTACACAACAACTGCTACAAATTCTACCTGACTGTCCATGTTAGGTCCATCAAATTGAGTTCTATGTTTCATATAAAGATCACTTTGAATGGAGACACTGATGGTGGTTGTATTCCTAAGTGCACCCACTCAAAGTGACCTTGCCTATGAGTTTACAGCCATTAGACACTTTGAAGCAAACTTTAGATTATACATTTCATTTAAAGAACATCTCCAATAGAGACACCTCAAATGGAAACATTTGTGGTTTCAAATTTTTTCTTTACTGCTCCCTTTTGGGCAATTCTTTATTTTGAATAGTTTGGGAATCGTTTATTTATGTGTGAATAAGATGCCTCTGATTGAAACTGCACAAACCTTCAACAACTATTGGAGACAAAAAATGACAACAAAATACAATGGGAGCTACGACAGTCGTTAGCCAACCATTCGTTTCATGATGGAATCTCGTTGGTTTAAATGTGGGTGGGACTGCAAGAGGATTATTGAGTTTATATAAAAGAGACTCATGACCAGGTATCCCCAAGGATTTGGAAACACAGAAAATACAGTATATTTCAAAAGAACTTCCAGATTAACTGGTAAGGAAGAGTACAAATTCTACAAAGGTCTGTATTATTGGTCCACCTCATGCAAGAACTTGTCTCTTGAATTCAGTAAGTCCATCTGCTTGGACCAGTTGTACACAACAACTGCTACAAATTCTACCTGACCGCTCCATGTTAGGTCCATCAAATTGAGATCTATGTTTCATATCAAGATCACTTTGAATGGAGACACTGATGGTGGTTGTATTCCTAAGTGCAGCCACTCAAAGTGACCTTGCCTATGTGTTTACAGCAATTAGACACTTTGAAGCAAACTTTAGATTATACATTTCACTTTAAGAACATCTCCAATAGAGACACCTCAAATGGAAACATTTGTGGTTTTCCTTTTCTTTACTGCTCCCTTTTGGGCAATTCTTTATTTTGAATAGTTTAGGGAATCGTTTATTTATGTGTTAATAAGATGCCTCTGATTGAAACTGCACAAACCTTCAACAACTATTGGAGACAAAAGATGACAACAAAATACAATGGGCCCCTACAACAGTCGTTAGCCAACCATTCGTTTCATGATGGAATCTCGTTGGTTTAAATGTGGGTGGGACTGCAAGAGGATTATTGAGTTTATATAAAAGAGACTCATGACCAGGTATCCCTCAAGGATTTGGAAACACAGAAAATACAGTATATTTCAAAAGAACTTCCAGATTAACTGGTAAGGAAGAGCGTCTGTATTATTGGTCCACCTCATGCAAGAACTTGTCTCTTGAATTCAGTAAGTCCATCTGCTTGGACCAGTTGTACACAACAACTGCTACAAATTCTACCTGACGGTCCATGTTAGGTCCATCAAATTGAGTTCTATGTTTCATATCAAGATCACTTTGAATGGAGACACTGATGGTGGTTGTATTCTGAGTGCAGCCACTCAAAGTGACCTTGCCTATGTGTTTACAGCAATTAGACACTTTGAAGCAAACTTTACTTTACATATTTCACTTAAAGAACATCTAAAATAGAAACACTAAACAAATCCTAAAAATTCTACCTGGCCCTCCATGTTAGGTCCATCAAACTGAGTTCTATGTTTCACATCAAGATCACTTTGAATGGAGACACTGATGGTGGTTGAATTCCTAAGTGCACCTACTCAAAGTGACCTTGCCTATGTGTTTACAGCAATTAGACACTTTAAAGCAAAGTTTAGATTATACATTTCACTTAAAGAAACATCTCCAATAGAGACACCTGAAATGGAAACATTTGTGGTTTTCCTTTTCTTTACTGCTCCCTTTTGAGCAATTCTTTATTTTGAATAGTTTAGGAATCGACCAGGTATCCCTCATGGATTTGGAAACACAGACAACACAGGATGTACCAATAGAACTTCAGGAACCACTGGTAAGGAGGAGCATCCATTACAAGTCTGTATTATTGGTCCAACTCATGCAAGAACTTGTCTCTTGAATTCAGTAAGTGCATCTGCTTGGACCAGTTGTACACAACAACTGCTACAAATTCTAGCTGACTGTCCATGTTAGGTCCATCAAACTGAGTTCTATGTTTCATATAAAGATCACTTTGAATGGAGACACTGATGGTGGTTGTATTCCTAAGTGCACCCACTCAAAGTGACCTTGCCTATGAGTTTACAGCCATTAGACACTTTGAAGCAAACTTTAGATTATACATTTCACTTAAAGAACATCTCCAATAGAGACACCTCAAATGGAAACATTTGTGGTTTTCCTTTTCTTTACTGCTCCCTTTTGGGCAATTCTTTATTTTGAATGGTTTAGGGAATCGTTTATTTATGTGTTGAATAAGATGCCTCTGATTGAAACTGCACAAACCTTCAACAACTATTGGAGACAAAAGATGACAACAAAATACAATGGGGAGCTACGACAGTCGTTAGCCAACCATTCGTTTCATGATGTAATCTCGTCGATTTAAATATGGGTGGGACTACAAGAGGAGTATTGAGTTCATATAAAACAGACTCATGTCCAGGTATCCCTCATGGATTTGGAAACACAGACAACACAGGATATACCAAAAGAACTCAGGAACCACAAGGATTTGGTATTATTGGTCCAACTCATGCAAGAACTTGTCTCTTGAATTCAGTATCTCCTTGGACCAGTTGTCAAAAGCTACAAATTCTACCAAACCCCACTGTTTCTATCAAATTGAAATCTATGTTTTAACCTCACTGGTAAGGAAGAGCGTTTGTTACATGTCTGTATTATTGGTCCAACTCATGCAAGAACTTGTCTCTTGAATTCAGTAAGTGCATCTGCTTGGACCAGTTGTACACAACAACTGCTACAAATTCTACCTGACGGTCCATGTTAGGTCCATCAAACTGAGATCAATGTTTCATATCAAGATCACTTTGAATGGAGACACTGATGGTGGTTGTTTTCCTAAGTGCACCCACTCAAAGTGACCTTGACTATGAGTTTACAGCAATTAGACACTTTGAAGCAAACTTTAGATTATACATTTCATCTGCTTCCAGTTGTCCACAACAAACAAAATCTACCAAAAATGTTAGGTCTATCAAATTGAGTTCATGTTTCTAACTTCACTGCAAATGTCTGTATTATTGGTCCAACTCATGCAAGAACTTGTCTCTTGAATTCAGTAAGTGCATCTGCTTGGACATGTTGTCCAACAATCAAAACCTGACTGTCCATCTAGGTCCATCAAATTGAGTTCTATGTTTCATATAAAGATCACTTTGAATGGAGACACTGATGGTGGTTGAATTCCTAAGTGCACCCACTCAAAGTGACCTTGCCTATGAGTTTACAGCCATTAGACACTTTGAAGCAAACTTTAGATTATACATTTCACTTAAAGAACATCTCCAATAGAGACACCTCAAATGGAAACATTTGTGGTTTTCCTTTTCTTTACTGCTCCCTTTTGGGCAATTCTTTATTTTGAATGGTTTAGGGAATCGTTTATTTATGTGTGAATAAGATGCCTCTGATTGAAATTGCACAAACCTTCAACAACTATTGGAGACAAAAGATGACAACAAAATACAATGGGGAGCTACGACAGTCGTTAGCCAACCATTCGTTTCATGATGTAATCTCGTCGATTTAAATATGGGTGGGACTACAAGAGGAGTATTGAGTTCATATAAAAGAGACTCATGACCAGGTATCCCTCATGGATTTGCAAACACAGACAACACAGGATATACCAAAAGAACTTCAGGAACCACTGGTAAGGAAGAGCGTCCATTACAAGTCTGTATTATTGGTCCAACTCATGCAAGAACTTGTCTCTTGAATTTAGTAAGTGCATCTGCTTGGACCTGTTGTACACAACAACTGCTACAAATTCTACCAAACCCCACTGTTAGGTCTATCAAATTGAAATCTATGTTTCATAACCTCACTGGTAAGGAAAGAGCGTTTGTTACATGTCTGTATTATTGGTCCAACTCATGCAAGACCTTGTCTCTTGAATTCAGTAAGTGCATCTGCTTGGACCAGTTGTACACAACAACTGCTACAAATTCCACCTGACGGTCCATGTTAGGTCCATCAAACTCAGATCAATGTTTCATATCAAGATCACTTTGAATTGAGACACTGATGGTGGTTGTATTCCTAAGTGCACCCACTCAAAGTGACCTTGACTATGAGTTTACAACAATTAGACACTTTGAAGCAAACTTTAGATTATACATTTCATCTGCTTGGACCAGTTGTCCACAACAACTCCTACAAATTCTACCAAACCCCAATGTTAGGTCTATCAAATTGAGTTCTATGTTTCATAACTTCACTGCTAAGGAAGAGCGTTTGTTACATGTCTGTATTATTGGTCCAACTCATGCAAGAACTTGTCTCTTGAATTCAGTATGTACTAACGACGGTCGTTAGCCAATCATTTGTTTCATGACGTAATCTCATTGATTTAAATATGGGTGGGACTACAAGAGGAGTATTGAGTTCATATAAAAAGAGACTCATGACCAGGTATCCCTCATGGATTTTGGAAACACAGACAACACAGGATGTACCAATAGAACTTCAGGAACCACTGGTAAGGAGGAGCATCCATTACAAGTCTGTATTATTGGTCCAACTCATGCAAGAACTTGTCTCTTGAATTCAGTAAGTCCATCTGCTTGGACCAGTTGTACACAACAACTGCTACAAATTCTACCTGACGGTCCATGTTAGGTCCATCAAATTGAGTTCTATGTTTCATATCAAGATCACTTTGAATGGAGACACTGATGGTGGTTGTATTCCTAAGTGCAGCCACTCAAAGTGACCTTGCCTATGTGTTTACAGCAATTAGACACTTTGAAGCAAACTTTACTTTACATATTTCACTTAAAGAACATCTAAAATAGAAACACTAAACAAATCCTAAAAATTCTACCTGACCCTCCATGTTAGGTCCATCAAATTGAGTTCTATGTTTCACATCAAGATCACTTTGAATGGAGACACTGATGGTGGTTGAATTCCTAAGTGCACCTACTCAAAGTGACCTTGTCTATGTGTTTACAGCCATTAGACACTTTGAAGCAAACTTTAGATTATACATTTCACTTAAAGAACATCTCCAATAGAGACACCTCAAATGGAAACAATTGTGGTTTTCCTTTTTCTTTAC